>NC_052018.1:1586726-1620883 GCF_015832195.1 Motacilla alba alba
ATCCCAGCTGGAATGCTGGAATTCCCAGAGCGGGAATCATCCAAGCTTTGCCAGAACCTTCTCCACACTCAAAGACCCAAATCCCTCGGAACCCTTTGGAATAGCAGGTGGATCTTGGATCCCGACTGGAATTCTGGGATTCCCAGAGCGGGAATCCAGCCAAGCTTTGAGGGAACCTTCTCCACACTCAAGGACCCAAATCCATTGGAATAACTCAACGTGGATCTTGGATCTGGACTGGAATCCCAGGATTTGAGGATCCAAATCATGGATCCTGTCTGGAATCCTGGAAACTGAGGACGCAAATCCAGGAATAACTCAACGTGGATCTTCAATCCCAGCTGGAATGCTGGAATTCCCAGAGCAGGAAACCAGTCAAGCTTTTCTGGAACCTTCTCCACACTCAGAGACCCAAATCCATGGGAATCCATTGGAATAACTAAGGTGGATCTTGGATCCTGACTGGAATCCTGGAATTCCCAGAGCGGGAATCCAGCCAAGCTTTGCCAGAACCTCCTCCACACTCATGGAGCTGAATCCATGGGAACCCTTTGGAATGACCAAGGTGGATCTTGGATCCCGACTGGAATCTGGAATTCCCAGAGCGGGAATCCAGCCAAGCTTTGAAGGAATCTTCTCCACACTCAAGGACCCAAATCCACGGGAACGAGTTGGAATGACCAAGGTGGATCTTGGATCCCAACTGGAATCCTGGAATTCCCAGAGTGGGAATCAGCCAAGCTTTGAAGGAATCTTTTCCATACTCAAGGACCCAAATCCACGGGAATGAGTTGGAATGACCAAGGTGGATCTTTGATCCTGTCTGGAATCCTGGGATCAGAGGACCCAAATCCAGGAATAACTCAACGTGGATCTTCAATCCCAGCTGGAATCCTGGAATTCCCAGGGCAGGAATTCAGCCAGACTTCCAAAGAATGTTCTCCACAATCAAGACCCCATCCAGTTTTCCATGGAATCTTCTCCACACTCAAGGACCCAAATCCATGGGAATCCATTGGATTGACCAAGGTGGATCCCAACTGGAATCCTGGGATCTGAGGACCCAAATCCAGGAATAACAAAGGTGGATTTTGGGTCCCGGCTGGAATCCTGGAATTCCCAGAGCGGGAATTCAGCCAAGCTTTGCCGAAACCTTCTCCACACTCAAGGACCCAAATCCATGGGAATCCATTGGAATGACCAAGGTGGATCTCGGATCCCAAATGCAATGCTGGAATTCCCAGAGCGGGAATCAGCCAAGCTTTGAAGGAATCTTCTCCACACTCAAGGACCCAAATCCATGGGAATCCATTGGAATGACCAAGGGGATCTTGGATCCCAACTGGAATTCTAGAATTCCCAGAACAGGAATCAGCCAAGCTTTGCCGGAACCTTCTCCACACTCAAGGACCCAAATCCATGGGAATCCACTGGAATAACCAAGGTAGATCTTTGATCCCGGCTGGAATTCTGGGATTCCAGGAATGACCAAGGTGGGTCTTTGATCCTGGTTGGAATTTCGGGATTTGAGGACCGAAATTTTTGTTCTCAACTGGAATCTTGGGATTTGAGGACCCAAATCCAGGAAATACGTGGATTTTTGATTCCTGGCTGGAATCCTGGAATTCCCAGAGCGGGAATCAGCCAAGCTTTGCCAGAACCTTCTCCACACTCAAGGGCCCAAATCCATGGGAATCCATTGGAATGACCAAGGTGGATCTTGGATCCTGTTTGGAATCCTGGGATCTGAGGACCCAAATCCAGGAATAACCGAGGTGGATTTTGGATCCAGGCTGGAATCCTGGGATTCCCAGGGTGGGAATCAGCCAAGCTTTGAGGGAACCTTCTCTACACTCATGGAGCTGAATCCATGGGATTGACCAAGGTGGATTTTGGATTCCTACTGGAATCCCAGGATTTGAGGATCCAAATCTTCGATCCTGTCTGGAATCCTGGAATCTGAAGACCCAAATCCAGGAATAACTCAACGTGGATCTTCAATCCCAGCTGGAATCCTGGAATTTTCAGTGCAGGAACCCAGCCAAGCTTTTCTGGAACCTTCTCCATACTCAAGGAACAAATCCATGGGAACCCTTTGGAATAACCAAGGGGGATCTTGGATCCCAACTGGAATCTGGAATTTCCAGAACAGGAATCCAGCCAAGCTTTGAGGGAGCCTTGTCCACACTCACGGAACTGAATCCATGGGATTGACCAAGGTGGATCTTGAATCCTGTCTGGAATCCTGGGATCAGAGGACCCAAATCCAGGAATAAGTCAACATGGATCTTCAATCCCAGCTGGAATTCTGGAATTCCCAGAGTGGGAATCCAGCCAAGCTTTGAAGGAATCTTCACACTCAAGGACTCAAATCCATGGGAATCCTTTGGAA
Source organism: Motacilla alba alba (assembly GCF_015832195.1). Taxonomy (NCBI): domain Eukaryota; kingdom Metazoa; phylum Chordata; class Aves; order Passeriformes; family Motacillidae; genus Motacilla; species Motacilla alba. Next base: position 1,589,119 of record NC_052018.1, read on the forward strand.
TAACCAAGGTGGATCTTGGATCCTGACTGGAATCCCGGGATTTGAGGATCCAAATCTTGGATCCTGTCTGGAGTTCTGGGATCTGAAGACACAAATCCAGGAATATCTCAATGTGGATCTTCAATCCCAGCTGGAATCCTGGGATTCCCAGAGCGGGAATCCAGCCAAGCTTTGGGGGAACTTTCTCCACACTCAAGGACCCAAATCCATTGGAATGACCAAGGTGGATTTTGGATCCTGACTGGAATCCTGGGATCTGAGGATCCAAATCTTGGATCCTGGCTTGAATCCTGGGGTCTGAGGACCCAAATCCAGGAATAACCAAGGTGGATCTTGGATCCTGGCTGGAATGCTGGAATTCCCAGAGTGGGAGCTCTTCCATACTGTCATGGAATGTTCTCCATACTCAAGGACCCAAATCCATGGGAATCCATTGGAATAACCAAGGTGGATCTTGGATCTCACCTGGAATCCTGGAATTCCCGTTTTTTTCCCTCTCCAGGCCCTGGACGGGTTCTTCTTCGTGGTGAACCGCGAGGGGCGCGTTGTGTTTGTGTTGGAGAACGTGACGGGATATTTGAGATAAAACCTTGGAATTTTTTCCCGTTTTTGGGATATTTGGGATAAAACCTTGGAATTTTCTCCCTTTCCAGGCCCTGGACGGGTTCTTCTTTGTGATGAACCGGGAGGGGCGCATCACGTTCGTGTCGGAGAACGTGACGGGATATTTGAGATGAAACCTTGGCAATCTTTCCCGTCTTTGGGATATTTGGGATAAAACCTTGGAATTCTTTCCTGTTCTTGGGATATTTGGGATGAAACCTTTGAATTCTTTCCCGTTTTTGGGATATTTGGGATAAAACCTTGGAATTTTCTCCCTCTCCAGGCCCTGGACGGGTTCTTCTTCATGTTCAACCACGAGGGGCTCGATCACGTTCATGTCGGAGAACGTGACGGCATATTTGAGATAAAACCTTGGAATTTTTTCCCGTTTTTGGGATATTTGGGATAAAACCTTGGCATTTTCTCGCTGTTGCAGGCCCTGGACGGGTTCTTCTTCGCGGTGAACCGCCAGGGGCGCATCGTGTTCGTGTCGGAGAGCGTGACGGGATATTTGGGATAAAACCTTGGCATTCTTTCCCGTCTTTGGGATATTTGGGATAAAACCTTGGCAATCTTTCCCGTCTTTGGGATATTTGGGATAAAACCTTGGCAATCTTTCCCGTTTTCTCCCTCTCCAGGCCCTGGACGGGTTCTTCTTCGTGGTGAACCGCGAGGGGCGCATCGTGTTCGTGTCGGAGAACGTGACGGGATATTTGGGATAAAACCTTGGCATTCTTTCCTATTTTTGGGATATTTGGGATAAAACCTTGGCAATCTTTCCCGTTTTTGGGATATTTGGGATAAAACCTTGGAATTCTTTCCCGTTTTCTCCCTCTCCAGGCCCTGGACGGGTTCTTCTTCGTGGTGAACCGCGAGGGGCGCATTGTGTTTGTGTCGGAGAACGTGACGGGATATTTGAGATGAAACCTTGGCAATCTTTCCCGTCTTTGGGATATTTGGGATAAAACCTTGGAATTTTCTCGCTGTTGCAGGCCCTGGACGGGTTCTTCTTCGTGGTGAACCGCGAGGGGCGCATCGTGTTCGTGTCGGAGAACGTGACGGGATATTTGGGATAAAACCTTGGCATTCTTTCCTATTTTTGGGATATTTGGGATAAAACCTTGGCATTCTTTCCCGTTTTCTCCCTCTCCAGGCCCTGGACGGGTTCTTCTTCGTGGTGAACCGCGAGGGGCGCATCGTGTTCGTGTCGGAGAACGTGACGGGCTACCTGGGCTACGGGCAGGAGGAGCTGATGAACTCCAGCGTCTACAGCATCCTGCACGTGGGCGACCACGCCGAGTTCGTCAAGAACCTGCTCCCCAAATCCCTGGGTACGCGGCACCCCGAATCCCGGGAAAGCCTGGAGAATCCCGGGAAAATTCGGGAAAATTCGGGAATGGACGCGGGCATCGGGAGAGGGGGTGGGGAATGTGGGGGTGTGGGGATGGGGGAAGGGTTGTTAATAATTTTTGATTTATTTCGGTTTTTATTAACGTCAATTTAAATTTAAATTGAAATTTAATTTTGATTTTTTTAAATTTTTTTTTAGTTTTTATTTTATTTTAATTCTGTGTTTGTTTTTATTTTATTCTATTTTATTTCTATTTTTACTTTTATTTTCATTTTTATTTTTATTTTTATTTTTATTTTTATTTTTATTTTTATTTTTATTTTTATTATTATTTTCATTTTTATTCTTATTTTTATTTTTATTTCTATTTCTATTTCTATTTCTATTTCTATTTCTATTTTTGTTTTATTTCTATTTCTATTTCTATTTCTATTTTTATTTCTATTTCTATTTCTATTTCTATTTCTATTTCTATTTCTATTTCTATTTCTATTTCTATTTCTATTTCTATTTCTATTTCTATTTCTGTTCTATTTCTATTTCTATTTCTATTTCTATTTCTATTTCTATTTCAGCTTTTATTTTTATAAAAGCTTTAAAAATTTATCTTTTTCTTTTTATTACATCTTTAGATTTTTTCTTTTTTGTAGTTATTTGTCGTTTTCTGGTTTTGTTTTTATTTCTTTTCTGTTTATTATTTCTTCATTAATTTTTACCCTTATTTATTTTTATTTCACGTTTATTATTTTTTATTATTTAAATTTTAATTACATTTTAGGGTTTTGTTTTTATTTGGTTTTTGTTTCTTCATTTTTTTTTTTTTAATTTCCTTCAATCCCAGGGATCTTTGGGAATTCTGAGTAGAGCCTGCTCCTCAAATCCCAGAGATCTTTGGGAATTCTGGGATCCCACTCCTGAAATCCCAGAGATCTTTGGGAATTTCATGTGGATTGTTCCCATCCCAGCTCCTCAAATCCCAGAGATCTTTGGGAATTCTGAATGGATTTGTGCTCCTCAAATCCCAGAGATCTTTGGGAATTTCATGTGGATTGTTCCCATCCCAGCTCCTGAAATCCCAAGAATCTTTGGGAATTCTGGCTCCTCAAATCCCAGGGATCTTTGGGAATTCCGGCGGGATTTTTCCCAGCCCAGCTCCTGAAATCCCAGAGATCTTTGGGAATTCTGGATGGATTTGTGCTCCTGAAATCCCAGGGATCTTTGGGAATTCTGGCTGGATTTGTGCTCCTCAAATCCCAGGGATCTTTGGGAATTCTGGATGGATTTGTGCTCCTGAAATCCCAGGGATCTTTGGGAATTCTGGATGGATATGTGCTCCTCAAATCCCAGAGATCTTTGGGAATTCTGAGCGGAGCCCACTCCTGAAATCCCAGGGATCTTTGGGAATTCTGAATGGATTTGTGCTCCTCAAATCCCAGGGATCTTTGGGAATTCTGAATGGATTTGTGCTCCTCAAATCCCAGGGATCTTTGGGAATTCTGAATGGATTTGTGCTCCTGAAATCCCAGGGATCTTTGGGAATTCTGGATGAATTTGTGCTCCTGAAATCCCAGGGATCTTTGGGAATTCTGGATGGATTTGTGCTCCTCAAATCCCAGAGATCTTTGGGAATTCTGAGCGGAGCCCACTCCTGAAATCCCAGGGATCTTTGGGAATTCTGGCTGGGTTAGTGCTCCGCAAATCCCAGGGATCTTTGGGAATTTCATGTGGATTGTTCCCATCCCAGTTCCTCAAATCCCAGGGATCTTTGGGAATTCTGGGTAGATTGTTTTTCTTAAATCCCAAGGATGTTTGGGAATTCTAGCTGGATTTGTGCTCCTCAAATCCCAAGGATCTTTGGGAATTCTGGCTGGATTTGTGCTCCTCAAATCCCAGGGATCTTTGGGAATTCTGGCTGGAGCCTACTCTCTAACTCCCAGGGTTTTTTGGGAATTTTGCATGGATTGTTCAGAGCGCGGCTCCTTGTGTCCCCGAGATCTTTAGGAATTCTGGGTAGATTGTTCTTCTTAAATGCCAAAGATCTTTGGGAATTCTGAGTGGAGCCTGCTCCGGAAATTCCAGAGATTTTCAGGAATTTCGGAGTGGATTGTGCCTGGCACAGCTCCTCAAATCCCAGGGATCTTTGGGAATTCTGGCTGGGTTTGTGCTCCTGAAATCCCAGGAATCTCTGGGAATTCTGAGCGGAGTGTGCTCCTCAAATCCCAGGGATCTTTGGGAATTCTGGCTCCTCAAATCCCAGAGATCTTTGGGAATTCTGGGTAGATTGTTTTTCTTAAATCCCAAAGATCTTTGGGAATTCTGGGTAGATTGTTCTTCTTAAATCTCAGAGATCTTTAGGAATTCTGGCTGGGTGGATTTTCTTAAATCCGAGGGATCTTTGGGAATTCTGAGCGGAGCGTGCTCCTGAAATCCCAGAGATCATGGGGAATTCCCCATGGTTCCTCAAATCCCGGGGCTCTTTGGGAATTCCACGGTCACGGATCGCCCCCGCGCCCCTAATTCCGGTTTTCCCGGCGTGGTTCCCAGTGAACGGGGTGCCGTGGCCGCAGGAGCCGGCGCGGCGCGGCAGCCACACCTTCCAGTGCCGCATGCTGGTGCGGCCGCCCGACGAGGCCGGCGCCGAGCAGCCGGAGCTGCGGCAGCGCTACGAGGCCATGCAGTGCTTCACCGTCAGCCAGCCCCGCGCCTTCCAGGAGGAGGGAGAAGGTGGGATTGGGATCGGGATCGGGATTGGGATGGGATTGGGTTGGGATTGGGATTGGGATTGGGATGGGGTTGGGGTTGTTGGCTACGAGGCCATGCAGTGCTTCACCGTCAGCCAGCCCCGCGCCTTCCAGGAGGAGGGGGAAGGTGGGATTGGGAGCGGGATTGGGATTGGGATGGGGTTGGGATGGGGTTGGGGTTGGGGTTGTTGGCTACGAGGCCATGCAGTGCTTCACCGTCAGCCAGCCCCGCGCCTTCCAGGAGGAGGGAGAAGGTGGGACTGGGAGCGGGATCGGGATTGGGATTGGGATTGGGATCTGGGGATTTGGGATTGGAATTGGTGTGGGATGGGGTTGGAGTTGTTGGCTACGAGGCCATGCAGTGCTTCACCGTCAGCCAGCCCCGCGCCTTCCAGGAGGAGGGAGAAGGTGGGATTGGGATCGGGATCGGGATCGGGATTGGGATGGGATTGGGTTGGGATTGGGATTGGGATTGGGATGGGGTTGGGGTTGTTGGCTACGAGGCCATGCAGTGCTTCACCATCAGCCAGCCCCGCGCCTTCCAGGAGGAGGGCGAAGGTGGGATGGGCATCGGGATCGGGATTGGGATTGGGATCTGGGTTGGAATTTGGGATTGGGATTGGGATTGGGATTTGGGATTGGAATTGGTGTGGGATGGGGTTGGGGTTGTTGGCTACGAGGCCATGCAGTGCTTCACCGTCAGCCAGCCCCGCGCCTTCCAGGAGGAGGGCGAAGGTGGGATTGGGATCGGGATCGGGATTGGGATTGGGATTGGGATTGGGATGGGGTTGGGGTTGGGACAGGATTGGGATTGGCATTGGAATTGGTGTGGGATTGGGATTGGGATTGAGGTGGGGTTGGGGTTGTTGGCTACGAGGCCATGCAGTGCTTCACCGTCAGCCAGCCCCGCGCCTTCCAGGAGGAGGGGGAAGGTGGGATGGGCATCGGGATTGGGATTGGGATTGGGATCTGGGTTGGGATTTGGGATTGGGATTGGGATTGGGATTGGGATTGGGATTGGGATGGGGTTGGGGTTGGGATCGGGATTGGGATGGGATTGGGTTGGGGTTGGGGTTGGGGTTGTTGGCTACGAGGCCATGCAGTGCTTCACCGTCAGCCAGCCCCGCGCCTTCCAGGAGGGGGAAGGTGGGATTGGGATCGGGATTGGGATTGGGATCGGGATTGGGATTTGGGGATTGGTGTGGGATGGGGTTGGGGTTGTTGGCTACGAGGCCATGCAGTGCTTCACCGTCAGCCAGCCCCGCGCCTTCCAGGAGGAGGGCGAAGGTGGGATGGGCATCGGGATTGGGATTGGGATCGGGATTGGGATGGGATTGGGATTGGGATTGGGATTTGGGATTGGGATTGGGATTGGGATTGGGATTGGGATTGGGATTTGGATTGGGATTGGGATGGGATGGGATGGAATTGGGAATGAGATTGAGATGGGGTTGGAGTTGGATTGGGATTGGAGTGCGATGGATTGGGATGGGATGGGATGGGATGGGATAGGATTGGGATGGGATGGGAATGCAGGATTGGGATTGAAGAGAATTGGGATTGGGATGGGATGGAGCAGGATTGGGATGGGATGGGAATGCAGGATTGGGATTGGGATGGGATGGATGGGATGGGAATGCAGGATTGGGATTGGGATGGGAATACAGGATTGGGTTTGGGATGGGAGAGCGGAATTTGCATGAGATTTGGGGTTGGAATTGGGATTGGGTTGGGATTGGGATTGGATGGGATGGGATTAGGATCGGGATTGGGACTGGGGACAGAGCCGGATCCCTCGTCACTCTCCTACTCCGAGTCCCTTTTCCCTGTCCCATCCATCTTCTCCTGCCACGTTCCCGGGATGAATCCCACAATTCCCACAGGATTTCCCACCCGGAAGGGCCAAATCCTGCTCTTTTAGGACCAAATCCTAACAATCCCTGGAATTCCATTATCCCAACTCCGCCACATCCCAGAACCCTCCCCAGTGAATCCCTCCAAGCTTTTCCCAGGGAATTTCAGGGAATTCAGTCCCGTTTCCTCAGCGGGGATGGAGAATTCCTTCAGGAAAACTCTTCCAGGGCAGGGAGCGAAACCCAGGAGTGAGATTTGAGCTCGAGCCCGGGACGGCTCCGGCATTCCCGGTGTTTTCCCCGTGTTTTTCCCAGATTTCCAGTCGTGTCTGATCTGCATCGCCCGGAGGTTGCCGCGCCCGGCCGCGCCGCCCCCGACCGAGTCCTTCGTCACCAAGCAGGACACCACAGGTACATCCCGAAAATTCCAGGGAATTCTGCCCGAAATCCCGGGATTTTGGGGCTGTGGAGGTTGTGGGAATGAGAGGTGGGAGTGGTGGAATTCCGGAATGGTTTGGGTGGGATTTGTGGAGTTTCAGTCTTGTCCAACCCTGAGCCCAGTGTGCTCCAGCCTTTCCTTGGACACTCCCAGGAATTCTCTGGGAATTCCAGCCCAGCCAGGAATTCCTTCCCAAATTCCTCCCATTTCCCAGGGAATTCCCTCCATTCCCAGCTCTCCCAGCCTGGCGTTGGATCCATCCCCATCCCGACTTTTCTTCTGGAAGGAATTTCGGGAATTCCCTTGGAATCTGGGGGATCTCCCTTCCCTTTTCCATCCCAGAATTCCATACAAACCCCTCGGGATGGATCCTGAGTGTCCTGGAACCCAGAATCCCGGAATGGTTTGGATGGGATCCATGGACCTTCAGTCCCATCCCATTCCAACCCCGCCATCCCAAACTGCTCCAGCCTTTCCACGGACACTCCCAGAGATTTTTTGGGAATTCCAGCCCAACTGGGAAATCCTTCCCAAGCTCCCTTTTCCCAGGGAATTCCCTCCATTCCCAGCTCTCCCAGTCTGGGACTGGATCCATCCCCATCCTGACTCCTCTCTGGGAAGGAATTACAGGAATTCCTTTGGAATCTGGGGTATCTCCCTTCCCTTTTCCATCTCCCTGAATTCCATAAAAATCCCTCAGGATGGATCCTGAGTGTCCTTCATTGCAGAATCCTGGAATGGTTTGGGATGGGATCCATGGAGCTTCAATCCCATCCTGTTCCCACCCCACCATCCCAAACTGCTCCAGCCTTTCCTTGGACACTCCCAGGGATTCTCTGGGAATTCCAGCCCTGCTGGGAATTCCTTCCCAAATCCATCCCCTTTCCCAGGGAATTCTCTCCATTCCCAGCTGTCCCAGTCTGGGACTGGATCCATCCCCATCCTGACTCCTCTCTGGGAAGGAATTTCAGGAACTCCTTTGGAATCTGCGGGATCTCCCTTCCCTTTTACATCCCTGAATTCCATAAAAATTCTTCTTGATGGATTTTGATCCGTTCTTGATCCCAGAATCACGTAATGGTTTGGGATGGGATTCATGGACTTTTAACCCCATCCCATTCCCACTCCACCGCCACTACCTCCCCCAACCATTTCTTGGACCACTCCCAACATCCCAAATCCCCTAAATCTCCCCAAATTCCCCTTCCTCCCTCTCCCTTTCCCAGGAAAAATCATCTCCATCGACACCAGCTCGCTGCGCGCCGCCGGCCGGACGGGCTGGGAGGACCTGGTGCGGAAATGCATCTACGCCTTCTTCCAGCCCCAGGGCCGCGAGCCCTCCTACGCCAAGCAGCTCTTTCAGGAAGGTACCCGATGCCTTTTCCCCCTGGGAATCTTCTCCTTGGGAAAAATTGGGAAAAAAATCCCAGGGTTTGGGGTTTTTTTGTTCCCGCCGCTGGTTGGGGAGAGGAGCAGAAAATGGCGGCGCTGTTTTGGCAGGGTTGGTGTGTGGGGTATTTTTATTTTTTTTTTTGGGGAGGGTTTGGGGGTGTTTTTGGGGAGGTGGTGATGGTAGGATGGTTTTTTGTGGGTGGTGGTGGGGTTTTGGGGTTGGAGCCAGGTTTTTGTGGGATTTTTCCATGTTTTTCCCCTCAGTGATGACCCCAGCACTGCCCTCAGGCCTTCATCCCCTTCATGCTGAGTGATGGCTCCATGCTGACCCTCCCTGGGTCCTTTTGGGGCTTTTGGGATGAAATTGGGATTGGATTGGGGTTTTCGGGATTGGATTGGGATTTTTGGGGGATTTTCTCAGAATTTTCTCAGAATTTTCCTGGAATTTTCCTGGAATTCTGTGGTTTTCCCCTCAGTGATGACCCTGGCTCCACCTGCAAGCCCTCATACTCTTCACGCTGAGCGATGGCTCTGTGCTGATCCTTCCTGGGCCCTATTGGGGTTTTTAGGCTTAGATTTCTATTGAAATGGGATTTTTGGGATTGGATTGGAATTTTCTCAGGATCTTCTTGGGATTTTTCCATGGTTTTCCCTGGAATTCTGTGTGTCTCCCCTCAGTGACGACGTCAGCACGGCCCTCAGCCTCTCCTCCCCCTCACGCTGAGCGACAGCTCCATGCTGATCCTCTATTGGGGTTTTTGGGCTTAGATTTCCACTGAATTCATTTTTTTGGATTGGATTGGGATTTTTCCAGGATTTTAGTGAGATTTTTTGCCAAATTTTCCAGAAATGTAATGTTTTTTCCCCTCAGTGATGACGTCGGCAGGGCCCTCAGACCCTCACCCCCCTCACGCTGAGCGAGGTCTCTATGCTGATCCTCCCTGGGCCCTGTTGGGGTTTTTGGGCTTAGATTTCCACTGAATTCGGGTTTTTTTTGATTGGATTGGGATTTTTCCAAGATTTTAGTGAGATTTTTCCCCAAATTTTCCAGAAATTCAATGTTTTTCCCCTCAGTGACGTCCTGGGCTGGGCCCTCAGACCCTCACCCCCTTCACGCTGAGCGAGGTCTCTGTGCTGATCCTCGCTGGGCCCTATTGGGGTTTTTGGGCTTAGATTTCCACTGAATTCAGTTTTTTTTTGATTGGATTGGGATTTTTCCAAGATTTTAGTGAGATTTTTTCCCCAAATTTTCCAGAAATTCAATGTTTTTCCCCTCAGTGACGACCTGGGCTGGGCCCTCAGACCCTCACCCCCTTCACGCTGAGCGAGGTCTCTGTGCTGATCCTCGCTGGGCCCTATTGGGGTTTTTGGGCTTAGATTTCCACTGAATTCGGGTTTTTTGGATTGGATTAGGATTTTTCCAGGATTTTAGTGAGATTTTTCGCCAAATTTTCCAGAAATTCAATGTTTTTCCCTTCAGTGATTACCTCGGCAGGGCCCTCAGACCCTCATCTCCTTCACGCTGAGCGACAGCTTCGTGCTGATCCTCCCTGGGCCCTGTTGGGGTTTTTGGAATCAGATTTCCATTGAATTGGAGTTTTTGGGTTTAGATTGGGATTTTCTTGGGATTTTCTGTGACTTTTCGTTATTTTTCTCTGGCATTCTGTGTGTTTTCCCCCCAGTGATGACGCGGGGCACGGCCTTCAGCCCCTCGTACCGCTTCACGCTGAGCGACGGCTCCGTGCTGATCCTCCCTTAGTTTTATTCTCGTTTTTAGGATTTCCTCAGGATTTTTCTCAGGATTTTCCATGATTTTTCCATATTTTTCCTGGAATTCTGTGTGTTTCCCCCCAGTGATGACGCGGGGCACGGCCTTCAGCCCCTCGCAACCTCTTCACACTGAGCGACGGCTCCGCGCTGATCCTCCCTGGGCCCTATTGGGGTTTTTGGGATCAGATTTTCATTGAATTGAGGTTTTTGGGATGAGAGTGTGATTTTTTTCAGGATTTTCTTGGGATATTCCTGGGATTTTCCTGGGATTTAGGTGTTTTTTCCCTCAGTGATGATCCTGGCTCCACCCTCAGCCCCTCACACCACTTCACTCTGGGAGAGCTCTCTGTGCTGATCTTCCCTGGGCCCTATTGGGGTTTTTGGGATCAGATTTTAATTGAACTGGGGGTTTGGGATTGGATTGGGATTTTTTCAGGATTTTAACAAGATTTTTCCCCAGATTTTCCCGGAATTCCATATTTTTCCCCTCAGTGATGACCCCAGCAGGGCCCTTTGCCCCTCATGGCCTTCACGCTGAGGTCTCTGTGCTGATCTTCCCTGGGCTCTGTTGGGGTTTTTGGTCTTAGCTTTCCATTGCATTGGGGTTTTTGGGATTGGGTTGGGATTTCCTCAGGATTTTCCATGATTTTTCCCCTGTTTTTCCCTGGAATTCTGTGTTTTTCCCCTCAGGAATGACACGGGGCAAGGCCTTCAGCCCCTCATCCTCCTTCACACTGTGAGACAGCTCTGTGCTGATCCTCCCTTAGTTTTATTCTTGTTGTTAGGATTTCCTCATGATTTTCTCGGGATTTTCCGTGATTTTTCCATATTTTTCCTGGAATTCTGTGTGTTTCCCCTCAGTGATGACGCGGGGCACGGCCTTCAGCCCTTTGTGCTGCTTCATGCTGAGCGACGGCTCCGTGCTGATCCTCCCTGGGCCCTACTGGGGTTTTTGGGATCAGATTTTCATTGAATTGAGGTTTTTAGGATTAGAGTGTGATTTTTAAAAGATTTTTCTTGGGATATTCCTGGGATTTTCCTTGAATTCCGTGTCTTTTCCCTCAGTGATGATCCTGGCTCCACCCTCAGCCCCTAACACCACTTCACGCTGAGCGACGGCTCCGCACTGATCCTCCCTGGGCCTTATTGTGGTTTTTGGGATCAGATTTTAATTGAACTGGGGGTTTGGGATTGGATTGGGATTTTTTCAGGATTTTAACAAGATTTTTCCCCAGATTTCCCCAGAATTCCATATTTTTTCCCTCAGTGATGACCTCAGCAGGGCCCTTGGCCCCTCACGCCCTTCACACTGAGCGAGGTCTCTGTGCTGATCTTCCCTGGGCTCTGTTGGGGTTTTTGGTCTTAGCTTTCCATTGGATTGTGGTTTTTGGGATTGGATTGGGATTTTCTCAGGATTTTCCATGATTTTTCCTTATTTTCCCCTGGAATTCTGTGTGTTTCCCCTCAGTGATGATGCCGGGCACGGCCTTCAGCCCCTCGTACCGCTTCACGCTGAGCGACGGCTCCATGCTGATCCTCCCTGGGCCCTATTGGGGTTTTTGGGACCAGATTTTCATTGAATTGAGGTTTTTGGGATGAGAGTGTGATTTTTTTCAGGATTTTCTTGGGATATTCCTGGGATTTTCCTGGGATTTAGGTGTTTTTTCCCTCAGTGATGATCCTGGCTCCACCCTCAGCCCCTCACACCACTTCACGCTGAGAGAGGTCTCTGTGCTGATCTTCCCTGGGCCCTATTGGGGTTTTTGGGATCAGATTTTAATTGAACTGGGGGTTTGGGATTGGATTGGGATTTTTTCAGGATTTTAACAAGATTTTCCCCCAGATTTTTCCCGGAATTCCATATTTTTTCCCCTCAGTGATGACCCCAGCAGGGCCCTTTGCCCCTCATGGCCTTCACACTGAGCGAGGTCTCTGTGCTGATCTTCCCTGGGCTCTGTTGGGGTTTTTGGTCTTAGCTTTCCATTGGATTGGGGTTTTTGGGATTGGGTTGGGATTTCCTCAGGATTTTCCGTGATTTTTCCCCTGTTTTTCCCTGGAATTCTGTGTTTTTCCCCTCAGGAATGACACGGGGCACGGCCTTCAGCCCCTCATCCTCCTTCACACTGTGAGACAGCTCTGTGCTGATCCTCCCTTAGTTTTATTCTTGTTGTTAGGATTTCCTCAGGATTTCCTCGGAATTTTCCATGATTTTTCCATATTTTTCCCGGAATTCTGTGTTTCTCCCCTCAGTGATGACGCGGGGCACGGCCTTCAGCCCCTCGTACCGCTTCACGCTGAGCGACGGCTCCGTGCTGATCCTCCCTGGGCCCTATTGGGGTTTTTGGGATCAGATTTTAATTGAATTGAGGTTTTTAGGATTAGAGTGTGATTTTTAAAAGATTTTTCTTGGGATTTTCCTGGGATTTAGGCATTTTTTCCCTCAGTGATGATCCTGGCTCCACCCTCAGCCCCTCACACCACTTCACGCTGAGCGAGGTCTCTGTGCTGATCTTCCCTGGGCCCTACTGGGGTTTTTGGTCTTAGCTTTCCATTGGATTGGGGTTTTTGGGATTGGGTTGGGATTTCCTCAGGATTTTCTTGGGATTTTTTGTTATTTTTCCCTGGAATTCTGTGTGTTTCCCCTCAGTGATGACGCGGGGCACGGCCTTCAGCCCCTCATCCCGCTTCACACTGAGTGACGGCTCCGTGCAGATCCTCCCTTAGTTTTATTCTCGTTTTTAGGATTTCCTCAGGATTTTCTGGGGATTTTCCATGATTTTTCCATATTTTCCCTGGAATTCTGTGTGTTTCCCCCCAGTGATGACGCGGGGCACGGCCTTCAGCCCCTTGCACCGCTTCACGCTGAGAGAGGTCTCTGTGCTGATCCTACCTGGGCCCTATTGGGGTTTTTGGGATCAGATTTTAATTGAACTGGCGGTTTGGGATTGGATTGGGATTTTTTCAGGATTTTAACAAGATTTTTCCCCAATTTTTCCCGGAATTCCATATTTTTCCCCTCAGTGATGACCCCGGCAGGGCCCTCGGCCCCTCATGGCCTTCACACTGAGCGAGGTCTCTGTGCTGATCCTCCCTGGGCTCTGTCGGGGTTTTTGGTCTTAGCTTTTCATTGGATTGGTGATTTTGGGATTAGATTGGGATTTTCTCAGGATTTTCTGTGATTTTTCCCAGTTTTTCCCTGGAATTCTGTGCTTTTCCCCTCAGGAATGACACGGGGCACGGCCTTCAGCCCCTCATCCCGCTTCACACTGTGGGACAGCTCCACGCTGAGCCTCCCTTAGTTTTATCCTCGTTTTTAGGATTTCCTCAGGATTTTCTCAGGATTTTCCATGATTTTTCCATATTTTCCCTGGAATTCTGTGTGTTTTTCCCCTCAGTGATGACGCGGGGCACGGCCTTCAGCCCCTCATCCTCCTTCACGCTGAGCGACGGCTCTGTGCTGATCCTCCCTTAGTTTTATTCTCGTTTTTAGGATTTCCTCAGGATTTTCTGGGGATTTTCCGTTATTTTTCCATATTTTTCCTGGAATTCTGTGTTTCTCCCCTCAGTGATGACGCGGGGCACGGCCTTCAGCCCCTCGTACCGCTTCACGCTGAGCGACGGCTCCGTGCTGAGCGCCCACACCAAGTGCAAGCTCTGCTACCCCGCCAACCCGGAGCTGCAGCCCTTCATCATGGGCATCCACGTCATCGACAGGTACGGAATTCCCGGGAATCCCTCGGGTTTCCATGGAATTCCATCGAATCCCTCAGAATTCCGTGGAATTCCTCGGATTTCTGTCCTGGAAGCGCTCCAGGAATCACCCGGATGAGGCAGGGATGGAGCTGGGAGATGGGATGCTGATCCCGCCCTGGGTTTTTCCAGCTTTCTGGGGTTTTTATCCCTTCTTTTTTCCCACTTTTGAGTTTTTCCCGGAATTCTGGAGGGTTTGGGAATTTTGGTGTTTCTTAAGGAAATTTTTTCTAGGTGTTTTCAAACTCTGGGGGAGGAATTTTTCCCAAAAATCCGGCCTCGGCCTCATCCAGGCATTCCCTTGGTCCTCAGTGCTGGTTGGGAATGGGAATGGGATTGGGAATGGGATTGGGATTGGGATTTGAATTGGGATTGGGATTTGAATTGGGATTAGGTTTAGGATTAGGATTGGGACTGGGATTGGAATGGGATTTGGATCATGGTTGGAATTACAATTGGGATTGGGATTGGGATTGAAATTGGCATTGGATTGGGATTGTGACTGGAAATGAAATGGGGTTTGGGATTGGAATTGGAGTTGGAATTTGGATTAGGATTGGTTTTGCGATTGGATTAGGATTAGGTTTAGGATTAGAATTAGGACTGGGATTGGAATGGGATTGGGATTGTGATTGGAATTAGAATTGGGAATGGGATTGGGGTTGGAATTGGAATCGGATTGGGATTGGAATTGGAATTTGCATTAGGATTGGTTTTGGGATTGGAATTAGGATTAGGTTTAGGATTAGAATTGGGACTGGGATTGGATCGGGATAGGGATCGTGATTGGAATTGGGATGGGGATTGGGATTAAAATTGGAATTGGATTGGGATTGGGATTGGGACTGGAAATGAAATGGGGTTTGGGATTGGAATTGGAGTTGGAATTTGGATTAGGATTGGTTTTGGGATTGGAATTAGGATTAGGTTTAGGATTAGGATTGGGACTGGGATTTGAATTGGATTTGGATCGTGATTGGAATTAGAATTGGGAATGGGATTGAGGTTGAAATTGGAATCAGATTGGGATTTGAATTGGAATTTGGATTAGGATTGGTTTTGGGATTGGGATTAGGATTAGGTTTAGGATTAGAATTGGGACTGGGATTGGGATCGTGATTGGAATTATTAGGAATGGTATTGGGGTTGGAATTGGAATTGAAATTGGTTTGGAATTGGTTTTGGGATTGGGATCAGGATTAGGATTAGGACTGAAATTAGGATTGGGATTTGGGTTGGGATTGTGTCTGAGATTGGGATTTGGATCTGGGTTGGGATTGGGATTGGAATTAGAACTAGGATTTTGATAAGGGTTGGGACTGGGATTGGGATTGGGATCAGGATCAGGATTAGGATTAGGATTGAAATTAGGATTGGGATTGGGGTTGGGATTGGGATCAGAATTGGGATTGGGATTGGAATTGGGATTGTAATCGGGACTAGGATAGGGATTGGGATTGAGATTAGGATTGGGATCAGAATCGGGTTTGGGGTTGGGATTGGAATTAGGTTTGGGACTGGGATCAGGATTGGAATAGGGACTGGGATCAGGATCAGGATTGGGATTAGGATTGAAACCGGGATTGGGATCTTCCCCTCCCAAGGATTTTTGTCAGAATTCCCAGGAAAAATGATCCTCTGGAGCTGTTGGAACGGGTCCAGGGAATCCTGGAACGACCCCAGAAATTTGGGAAAACCGACTTTTCCCAGCGCGAGGGGGCTGGGATGGCGGGAATGCTGACCTGGGAATTCCAGACCTGGAAAAAAGGTCGGACCAGACGGAATTCCAAGCAGGGAATTTTTTTGAACTCCTGCTGTTCTCAGAGCAGGATTTGGGAATTCCAGAGCCTGAGAAAGCCTTGGAGCAGCTGGAATTCCGAGCAGGGAATTTTTGGGATTCCTGCTGCCGGAACGGCCTCGGGGAACACCGAAAACCAGGAAAACCCCTGATTTTCCCATGTTTTTTTCCCCCAGGGATCACGGAATTCTCTCCCCCCAGGACGCCCCCGGCCCGGGCATGGCCCTTCCCAGGGTGAATCCCAACGTTCCTCCGGCGCCGGGAATGGCGCTGCCGCCTTCCCTCCCTCCATCCAACGGCTCCGTCATGGCCGCGCCCTCCCCTCATCCCGGGAATTCCGCCTCGGGCCAAGCGAATTTCGGGAATCCGCTGGGATCCAACGTTGCCTTAAGCCAAACTCCCGGGAATTCCCACCCGTTATCCCACGGCAGCTCCCCCATGAACAGCCCCGGAATTCCGGCGCCGCAATTCCTGTCGCCGCGGCACCGCGGGAGCCCGGGATTGATTCCCAGATCCCGAGCTCCTCCCGGCAATCCCTTCTCGCCATCCATGCACTCCCCGGCTTCCTCCTCCTCCTCGTCCTCCTCTTCCTCGTCCTCCGGGAATTCCCGGCCTTTTCCCAACGCTCCCGTCAACTCGGCGCTTCCGGAGCCTCCGGCAAATCCGGGATTTTTGAGGCAGCCGAGCTCCCAAAACTCTCCCGGCCGCGTCGGCGGCAAATCCGACCCCAAGGACGGCAAGGAGATCTCTTCCATCCTCGGCGAGATGATCCAAGGGGACGGCGGCGGCGGCGGCGGCTCCGACAAAACCTCGGAGCCGGGAATTCCGCACGGATCCGAGGCGGGGGACGGCGCCGGGAAGTGTCCCCAAGGCACGAGCCACCGGCTGGTGCAGCTGCTGGCCAGCACGGCCGAGCAGCAGCTGCGGCACCACGCCGACGCCGACACCAGCTCCAAGGATTCCCTGGCGTGCGCCGGCGTTCCCGGGAGCGCCGTGCCGGCGCCGGCGTGCCCGTCCTCGCACAGCTCGCTGACGGAGCGCCACAAGATCCTGCACCGGCTGCTGCAGGAGGGCAGCCCCTCCGACATCCCCGCCCTGGCCGCCGAGCAGGACAAGAAGGAGAATCCCGGCGGGAATGCCGGCGGCGGCGGGAATGCCGGCGCGGCGGAGGCGGAGAAGAAGAAGGAATCCAAGGATCACCAGCTGCTCCGGTACCTGCTGGATAAGGACGAGAAGGAGGCGCCGGCGCTCAGCCTGGACGACGTCAAGGTCAAGGTGGAGAAGGGCGAGGCCGCCGAGCCGTGTCCGGCCGCTCCGGCCGCCCTTCCCAAAATCCCGGCCGGAGACGAGGTCAAGATGGAGGCGCCGGGACAGGTGGGTGGGGGAGAAGGCGGATTGCCTGGGAATTCTCCTGGATTTGGTTTCCGGCTCCGGTGGAATCCTGGAGATCCAGGGTGGTTTGGGTGGGATTTGTGGAGATTCCATCCCATCCCGTTCCAATCCCAAGATTCCAAGGTTTCCTTGGTCATTCCCAAAGATTTTCTGGGAATTCTCCTGGATTTGGCTTCCCATTCCCGTGGAATCCTGGAGATCCGGAATGGTTTCGGTGGGATTTGTGGAGCTTCGATCCCATCCCGTTCCAATCCCAAGATCTTGAGGTTCTCCAGGATTTCCTTGGATGCTCCCAGGGATTTCCTGGGAATTCTCCTGGATTGGGCTTCCCGTTTCCAAAGAATCTTGGAGATCCAGGGTGGTTTGGATGGGATTTGTGGAGATTCCATCCCATCCCGCTCCAATCCCGATATTCCAAGATTTCCTTGGGCATTCCCAAAGATTTTCTGGGAATTCTCCTGGATTTGTCTTCCTGCTCCCATGGAATGCTGAAGTTCTGGAATGGTTTGGGTGGGATTTCTGGAGCTTCGATCCCATCCCGCTCCAATCCCAAGGTCTTGAGGTTCTCCAAGATTTCCTTGGATGCTCCCAGGGATTTTCTCGGAATTCTCCTGGGTTTGGTTTCCGGCTCCGGTGGAATCCTGGAGGTCCAGGGTGGTTTGGGTGGGATTTGTGGAGATTCCATCCCATCCAGCTCCAATCCCGTAATTCCAAGATCTCCATGGTCATTCCCAAAAATTTCCTGGGAATTCTCTTGGATTTGGCTTCCCGTTCCCATGGAATCCTGGAAATCCAGAATGGTTTGGGTGGGATTTCTGGAGCTTCGTTCCCATCCCGCTCCAATCCCAAGATCTTGAGGTTCTCCAAGATTTCCTTGGATGCTCCCAGGGATTTTCTAGGAATTCTCCTGGATTTGGCTTCCCATTCCCGTGCAATCCCAAGAATTTTCCCTCCTGATCCCAGAATTTTTCTCAGCTCATCCCAAGATTTTTCCCGCCTGATCCCAGAATTTTTCCTGGTTGATCCCACAGTTTTCCCCACCTGATCCCAGAATTTTTCTTGCCTTATTCCAGAATTTTTCCCGCCTGATCCCAAGATTTTTCCTGTGTGATCCCAGAATTTTTCCCAGTTGATCCCACAATTTTCCCCGCCTGATCCCAAGATTTTTCCCGCCTGATCCCAGAATTTTCCCCGCCTGATCCCAGATTTTTTCCCCGCCTGATCCCAGAATTTTTCCCGGTTGGTCCCACAATTTCCCCCACCTGATCCGAAGATTTTTCCTGTCTGATCCCAGAATTTTCCCCAGTTGATCCCAGAATTTTCCCCGCCTGATCCCAGGTTTTTTCCCAGTTGATCCCAAAATTTTTCCCGGTTGATCCCACAATTTTCCTCACCTGATCCCAGAGTTTTTCCCACCCGATTCCAAGATTTTTCCCATCTAATCCCTGGATTTTTCCCACTTTATTCTGGGATTTTTCCAGCTGATCCCAAGATGTTTACCCTTTTATTCTGGGATTTTACCTGGTTGATCCCAGAATTTTTCATGTTTGATCCCAGAATTTTCCCCGCCTCATCCCAGATTTTTTCCCAGTTGATCCCAAGATTTTTCCCACCTGATCCCAAAATTATTTCTAGTTCATCCCACAATTTTCCCCACCTGATCCCAAGATTTTTCCCTGCCTGATCCCAGAATTTTTCCCGGCTGATCCCAGAATTTTCCCCGCCTGATCCCAGATTTTTCCCACCTGATCCCGGATTTTTCCCATCTATTCCCAGGATTTTTACCCCTTTATTCCAAGATTTTTCCCACTTGATCCCAGAATTTTTCCCACCTGATCCCAAAATTTTTCCCGCCTGATCCCAGATTTTTCCCCGCCTGATCCTGGAATTTTCCTGGCTGATCCCAGAATTTTCCCCTCCTGATCCCAGATTTTTTCCACCTGATCCCGGATTTTTCCCCGCTTGATCCCAGATTTTTTCCCGCCTGTTCCCAAAATTTTCCCCACTTGATCACAGATTTTTCCCCGCTTGATCCCAAGATTTTTCCTGTCTGATCCCAGATTTTTCCCCGCCTGATCCCGGAATTTCCCCGTTGATCCCGGAATTTCCCCGGCTGATCCCGGAATTTCCCCGTTGATCCCGGAATTTCCCCGGCTGGTCCCGGAATTTCCCCGTTGATCCCGGAATTTCCCCGGCTGATCCCGCGATTTCCCCATTGATCCCGGAATTTCCCCGTTGATCCCGGATTTTTCCCCGGCTGATCCCGGAATTTCCCCGGCTGATCCCGGAATTTCCCCGTTGATCCCGGAATTTCCCCGTTGATCCCGGAATTTCCCCGGCTGATCCCGGAATTTCCCCGTTGATCCCGGAATTTCCCCGGCTGATCCCGGAATTTCCCCGTTCATCCCAGGCCGTTTCCCCTCTCCCCGCAGTTCTCAGCCGAGCTGGAGCAGCTGGATCAGCTCCTCCCTTCCCTGGAAAAGCCGGCGCCGCTTCCCGGGATTTGCGGCGCGGACAGGAACGACTCCGGCGTGTCCGGAGTGCCCCCCCTGCAGCCCGGCGCGGCCGCCAGAGCCCCCTCAGGTACGGCAATTCCCAGAATTGCCAGAATTCCCGAAATCCCGGACGTGGCGATGGCGGGAACGGCGTCAAACCCTCGCCCGGATCCCAGATTTTCTCGGGATTTGGCCTTGAAATGTTGGATTTTTTTGGGAATTCTTCGCTCGGACAATCCCGATTTTCCTCTTCCTCCAGGGCTGCCGGAGCTGGAGCTGGGGGTTCCCGAGCCCGGCTTGGGAATTCCGGGAATTCCGGAGCCGCTGCCGTGGGCGGATCCCGCGATGGCGCCGCTGCCCCGCCCCAGCCTGCCCAAGAGCGACGAGTGAGTCCTGGGATTCCCACATTCCCACATTCCCAAGGGGTTTCCCAGATTTCCTGAGGGTTCTTCCCGAAACTCCCAAGGGTTTTCCCAAAATTTCCCCGAAATTCCCAAGGATTTTCCCAAAATTCCCAGGAATTCCCAGATTTCCAGGCAGGAATTCCCCGATTTCCAAGCAGGAATTCCCAGTGTTTCCAGGCAGGAATTCCCAGATTTCCTGGTGTGTAATTCCTATTTTTCCAGGGGAGAATTCCCCGATTTCCAGGCAGGAATTCCCAGATTTCCCAAGCAGGAATTCCCATTTTTTCCAGTGTGAATTCCCAGTGTTTCCAGGCAGGAATTCCCAGATTTTCCAGGCAGGCATTCCCAGTTTCCCAGCAGAGAATTCCCATTTTCCCAGTGTATAATTCCCAGATTTCCAGGCAGGAATTCCCAGTTTTTCCAAGCAGGAATTCCCAGTGTTCCCAGGCAGGCATTCCCAGATTTCCAGGCAGGAATTCCCAGTGTTTCCAGGCAGGCATTCCCAGTGTTTCCAGGCAGGAATTCCCAGTGTTTCCAAGCAGGAATTCCCAGTGTTTCCAGGCAGGAATTCCCAGATTTCCCAGCAGAGAATTCCCATTTTCCCAGTGTATAATTCCCAGACTTCCAGGCAGGAATTCCCAGTTTTTCCAAGCAGGAATTCCCAGTGTTCCCAGGCAGGCATTCCCAGATTTCCAGGCAGGAATTCCCAGTGTTTCCAGGCAGGCATTCCCAGTGTTTCCAGGTGTGAATTCCCAGTGTTTCCAGGCAGGAATTCCCAGTGTTTCCAGGCAGGAATTCCCAGTTTTTCCAAGCAGGAATTCCCAGTGTTTCCAGGCAGGAATTCCCAGATTTCCCTCGGGGATTTCTCTCAGATTTTCCCGGCAGGAATTCCCAATTTTCCCAGTGTGAATCCCCATTCTTCCAGGGGAGAATTCCCATTCTTCCAGGGGAGAATTCCCATTTTTCCAGGGGAGAATTCCCCAATTTCCAGGCAGGCATTCCCAGTGTTCCCAGGCCGGCATTCCCAGCGTTTCCAGGCCGGCATTCCCAGTGTTCCCAGGCCGGCATTCCCAGATTTGCAGGCAGGAATTCCCAGTGTTTCCAGGTGTGAATTCCCAGTGTTCCCAGGCCGGCATTCCCAGTGTTTCCAGGCAGGAATTCCCAGATTTCCAGGCAGGCATTCCCAGTTTCCCAGCAGAGAATTCCCATTTTCCCAGTGTATAATTCCCAGATTTCCAGGCAGGCATTCCCAGTGTTTCCAGGTGTGAATTCCCAGTGTTTCCAGGCAGGAATTCCCAGTGTTTCCGGGCAGGAATTCCCAGTTTTTCCAAGCAGGAATTCCCAGTGTTTCCAGGCAGGAATTCCCAGATTTCCCTCGGGGATTTCTCTCAGATTTTCCAGGCAGGAATTCCCAATTTTCCCAATGTGAATCCCCATTCTTCCAGGGGAGAATTCCCATTTTTCCAGGGGAGAATTCCCCAATTTCCAGGCAGGCATTCCCAGTGTTTCCAGGCAGGTATTCCCAGATTTCCAGGCAGGTATTCCCAGATTTCCAGGCCGGCATTCCCAGTGTTCCCAGGCCGGCATTCCCAGATTTCCAGGCAGGCATTCCCAGTGTTTCCAGGCCGGCATTCCCAGGTTTACAGGCAGGTATTCCCAGATTTCCAGGCAGGCATTCCCAGATTTCCAGGCAGGCATTCCCAGTGTTTCCAGGCCGGCATTCCCAGTGTTCCCAGGCCGGCATTCCCAGATTTCCAGGCAGGTATTCCCAGATTTCCAGGCAGGCATTCCCAGTGTTCCCAGGCAGGCATTCCCAGTGTTCCCAGGCACGTATTCCCAGATTTCCAGGCAGGCATTCCCAGTGTTCCCAGGCCGGCATTCCCAGGTTTACAGGCAGGTATTCCCAGATTTCCAGGCAGGCATTCCCAGATTCCCAGGCCGGCATTCCCAGTGTTCCCAGGCCGGCATTCCCAGATTTCCAGGCAGGCATTCCCAGATTTCCAGGCCGGCATTCCCAGATTTCCAGGCCGGCATTCCCAGTGTTCCCAGGCCGGCATTCCCAGATTTCCAGGCACGTATTCCCAGATTTCCAGGCAGGCATTCCCAGATTTCCAGGCAGGCATTCCCAGATTTCCAGGCAGGCATTCCCAGATTTCCAGGCCGGCATTCCCAGTGTTCCCAGGCCGGCATTCCCAGATTCCCAGGCCGCCATTCCCGTGTTCCTGGTGCCATTCCCGTTTCTGTTCCCAGTGCCATTCTCGTTCCCGGTGCCATTCCTGTGTTCCCGTTCCCATTCCCGTGTTCCTGGTGCCATTCCCGTTCCCGTTCCCATTCCTGTTCCCGTTCCCATTTCCGTGTTCCCGGTGCCATTCCCGGCTTCCCGTTCCCATTCCCGTGTTCCCGTTCCCATTCCCGTGTTCCCGTTCCCGTGTTCCCGTTCCCATTCCAGTTCCCATTCCCGTTCCCATTCCCGTTCCCATTCCCGTGTTCCCATTCCCATGTTCCCGTTCCCATTCCCGTGTTCCCGTTCCCGTGTTCCCGTTCCCATTCCAGTTCCCATTCCGGTGTTCCCGGTGCCGTTCCCGTTCCCGTTCCCATTCCGGTGTTCCCGTGTTCCCGTTCCCATTCCCGTTCCCATTCCGGTGTTCCCGGTGCCGTTCCCGTTCCCGTTCCCATTCCGGTGTTCCCGGTGCCATTTCTGTTCCCGTTCCCATTCCGGCGTTCCCGGTGCCATTCCTGTGTTCTGGTGTTCCCGTTCCCGTTCCCGTTCCCGTGTTCCCGTTCCCATTCCGGTGTTCCCGGTGCCGTTCCCATTCCCGTTTCCATTCCGGTGTTCCCAGTGCCGTTCCTGTTCCCGTTCCCATTCCCGTTTTCCCATTCCCGTGTTCCCGTTCCCATTCCAGTTCCCATTCCCGTTCCCATTCCCGTTCCCGTGTTCCCGTTCCCATTCCAGTTCCCATTCCCGTTCCCATTCCCGTTCCCATTCCAGTTCCCATTCCCGTTCCCATTCCCGTTCCCATTCCCGTGTTCCCATTCCCATGTTCCCGTTCCCATTCCCGTGTTCCCGTTCCCGTGTTCCCGTTCCCATTCCAGTTCCCATTCCGGTGTTCCCGGTGCTGTTCCCGTTCCCGTTCCCATTCCGGTGTTCCCGGTGCCGTTCCCGTTCCCGTTCCCATTCCGGTGTTCCCGGTGCCATTTCTGTTCCCGTTCCCATTCCGGCGTTCCCGGTGCCATTCCTGTGTTCTGGTGTTCCCGTTCCCGTTCCCGTTCCCGTGTTCCCGTTCCCATTCCGGTGTTCCCGGTGCCGTTCCCATTCCCGTTTCCATTCCGGTGTTCCCAGTGCCGTTCCTGTTCCCGTTCCCATTCCGGTGTTCCCGGTGCCGTTCCCGTTCCCGTGTTCCCGTTCCTGTGTTCCCGTTCCCGGTGCCATTTCCGTGTTCCCGTGATCCCGTTCCCATTCCGGTGTTCCCGGTGCCGTTCCTGTTCCCGTTTCCATTCCGGTGTTCCCGGTGCCGTTCCCGTTCCCATTCCGGTGTTCCCGGTGCCATTCCCGTGTTCTGGTGTTCCCGTTCCCGTGTTCCCATGTTCCCGGTGCCATTTCCGTGTTCCCGTGTTCCCGTTCCCATTCCGGTGTTCCCGGTGCCATTCCCGTTCCCGTTCCCGTGTTCCCGTTGCCATTCCCATTTTCCCGTTCCCATTCCGGTGTTCCCGTTCCCATCCCGGTGTTCCCGGTGCCGTTCCTGTTCCCGTTCCCATTCTGGTGTTCCCGGTGCCATTCCCGTGTTCTGGTGTTCCCGTTCCCGTGTTCCCATGTTCCCGGTGCCATTTCCGTGTTCCCATGTTCCCGTTCCCATTCCGGTGTTCCCGGTGCCGTTCCCGTTCCCGTGATCCCGTTCCCATTCCGGTGTTCCCGGTGCCGTTCCCGTTCCCGTGATCCCGTTCCCATTCCGGTGTTCCCGGTGCCGTTCCCGTTCCCGTTCCCATCCCGGTGTTCCCGGTGCCGTTCCCGTTCCCGTTCCCGTGTTCCCGTTGCCATTCCCATGTTCCCGTTCCCATGTTCCCGGTGTTCCCGTTCCCATGTGCCGGTGTTCCCTGGCAGGCCGTGCCCGCTGGAGGAGCTGCTGCTGGCGCCGGGCAGCGCCGAGGGCCGCAGCGAGGAGAAGGCGCTGCTGGAGCAGCTCGTCACCTTCCTGAGCGCCCGCGACGACACCGAGCTGGCCGAGATCGACCGCGCCCTCGGCATCGACAAACTCGTGCAGGTACCGGGGGGAAAACCGGGAAAAACATGGAAAAAACAGGGAAAAAATGGGAAAAAACGGGGAGAAAATCAGGGAAAAACGGGGGAAAATGGGGAAGAAATGGGTGGGAAAGGGGGCAGAGGGAGCTGCCTGAGCGGGAGGGACGAGACCGAGCTGGGCGAGATCGACAGAGCCCTGGGGAGAGACAAACTCGGGCAGGTGAGGGGGGAAAAACATGGAAAAACGGGGGAAAAACAGGGGAGAAACGGGAAAAACGAGGGAAAAATGAGGGGAAAAATGGAGAAAAAAGTCGGGTGAAAAGTGGGGGAAAAATAGGGAAAAATCAGGAGAAATTGGGGGAAAACAAGGAGAAAATGGAGGAAAAATGGGGGGAAATTGGGGGGAAAATTGGGGGAAAAAATGGGGAAAAATGGAGAAAAATGGGGAAAAAATGGGGGGAAATGGGGAAAAAACAGGGGAAAAATGCTGAAAGAATGGGGGAAAATCTGGAAAAAATCAGGTGAAAAATGGGGAAAAATGGGGAAAAATCGGGTGAAGAAGTCTTGGGAAAAATGGGGGGAAAATGGGGGGAAAAGTGGGGAAAAATGGGGAAAAATGCTGAAAAAATGGGGGGAAAATGGGGGAGAAATCAGATGAAAAATGGGGGAAAAATGGGGAAAAAAATCAGGAAAAATTGGGGGAAAACAAGGACAAAATGGAGGAAAAATGGGGAAAAAATTGGGGGGAAAATGGGGAAAAAATCAGGACAATGGGGAAAAAATGGTGAAAAATGGGGAAAAAACCGGGGGAAAATCGGGTGAAAATGGGGAAAAATGGGGGAAAATGGGTAGAAAATTGGGGGAAAAATGTTGAAAAAATGGGGAAAAATCGGGGGAAAAATCGGGGAAAAACAGACAGAAAATTTGGGGAAAAATAGGGGGAAAAATCAGGGAAAAATAGGGAAAAATCAGGAAAAATTGGGGGAAAACAAGGACAAAATGGAGGAAAAATGGGGAAAAAATTGGGGGAGAAATGGGGGAAAAATGGGGGAAAATGGAGAAAAATGGGGAAAAAACAGGGAAAAACAGGGAAAAATGGGGGGAAATGGGGAAAAAAACAGAGAAAAAGTTGGAAAATCAGGAAAAATTGGGGAAAAAGAAGGAAAAAACTGGAGGGAAAAAATGGGGGGGAAATTGGGGGGAAAGAGGGGAAAAAATGGGGAAACATGGGGGAAAATGGGGTAAAACAGGTGAAAAATGGGGAAAAAATGGGGGAAAATGAGGACAAAATGGAGAAAAATGGGGAAAAATTGGGGGAAAAATGGGGAAGAAGGAGGAAGAAATGGGTGGGAAGGGGGGCAGAGGGAGCTGCCTGAGCGGGAGGGACGAGACCGAGCTGGGCGAGATCCACAGAGCCCTGGGGAGAGACAAACTCGGGCAGGTGAGGGGGGAAAAATTGGGGAAAAACATGGAAAAAAACAGGGGAGAAATGGGAAAAAACAGGGAGAAAATCAGGGGGAAAAATCAGGGAAATTTGGGGAAAAAACGGGGAAAAAATCAGGGAAAAGTGCTGAAAAAATGGGGGGAAATGGGGAAAAATAGGGAAAAAATCAGGAAACAATGGGGGGAAACCAGGACAAAATGGAGGAAAAAATGGGGGGAAAAATTGGGGAAAAAATTGGGAAAAATGGGAAAAAATAGGAGGAAAAATGCTGAAGAAATGGGGGGAAATGGGGGGAAAATTGGGTGAAAAATAGGGAAAAATGGGGGAAAACGAGGACAAAATGGAGGAAAAAATGGGGAAAAAATTGGGGGAGAAATGGGGAAAAATGGGGGAAAATGGGGGAAAATGCTGAAAAAATGGGGGAAACCAGGGAAAAAATCAGGACAAAATGGAGGAAAAAATGGGGGAAAATGGGGGAAAGATGGGGAAAAAACCAGAGGAAAATCAGGTGAAAAATGGGGAAAAATGGGGGGAAAAATGGAGGGAAAATAATAGGGAAAATGGGGAAAAATGGGGAAGAAAGAGGAAGAAATGGGTGGGAAGGGGGGCAGAAGGAGCTGCCTGAGCGGGAGGGACGAGACCGAGCTGGGCGAGATCGACAGAGCCCTGGGGAGAGACAAACTCGGGCAGGTGAGGGGGGAAAAACATGGAAAAACGGGGGAAAAACAGGGGAGAAACGGGAAAAACGAGGGAAAAATGAGGGGAAAAATGGAGAAAAAAGTCGGGTGAAAAGTGGGGGAAAAATAGGGAAAAATCAGGAGAAATTGGGGGAAAACAAGGAGAAAATGGAGGAAAAATGGGGGGAAATTGGGGGGAAAATTGGGGGAAAAAATGGGGAAAAATGGAGAAAAATGGGGAAAAAATGGGGGGAAATGGGGAAAAAACAGGGGAAAAAATGCTGAAAGAATGGGGGAAAATCTGGAAAAAATCAGGTGAAAAATGGGGAAAAATGGGGAAAAATCGGGTGAAGAAGTCTTGGGAAAAATGGGGGGAAAATGGGGAAAAATGGGGAAAAATGCTGAAAAAATGGGGGGAAAATGGGGGAGAAATCAGATGAAAAATGGGGGAAAAATGGGGAAAAAAATCAGGAAAAATTGGGGGAAAACAAGGACAAAATGGAGGAAAAATGGGGAAAAAATTGGGGGGAAAATGGGGAAAAAATCAGGACAATGGGGAAAAAATGGTGAAAAATGGGGAAAAAACCGGGGGAAAATCGGGTGAAAATGGGGAAAAATGGGGGAAAATGGGTAGAAAATTGGGGGAAAAATGTTGAAAAAATGGGGAAAAATCGGGGAAAAACAGACAGAAAATTGGGGGAAAAATAGGGGGAAAAATCAGGGAAAAATAGGGAAAAATCAGGAAAAATTGGGGGAAAACAAGGACAAAATGGAGGAAAAAATGGGGGAAAAATTGGGGGGAAAGAGGGGAAAAAATGGGGAAAATATCAGGGGAAAAATGGGGAAAAAATGGGGAAAAACAGGGGAAAAATGGGGGAAAATGGGGAAAAAACCGGGAAAATCAGGTGAAAAATGCTGAAAAAATGGGGAAAATGGGGAAAAATCAGGGGAAAATGCTGAAAAAATGGGGGAAAATTGGGAAAAAATCAGGTGAAAAACAAGGAAAAATCAGGAAAAATTGGGGGAAAAACGAGGAGAAAATGGAGGAAAAAATGGGGAAAAATTGGGGGGAAAATGGGGAAAAAGGGGGAGAAATGGGGAAATTTGAGGGAAAAAAACGGGGGGAAAAATAGGGGAAAAACGGGGAAAAATCAGGAAAAATTGGGGGAAAACGAGGACAAAATGGAGGGAAAAATGGGGAAGAAATTGGGGGGAAAATGGGGAAAATCGGAGAAAAAATTGGGTGAAAAATGGTAAAAAAAAAGAAAAAATGGGGAAAATAGGGGGGAAAATGGGGGAAAACCAGGACAAAATGGAGGAAAAAGTGGGGGGAAAATGGGGAAATTTGGGAAAAAATGGGGAAAAAATCAGGGGAAAAGTGCTGAAAAAATGGGGGGAAATGGGGAAAAATAGGGAAAACAAATCAGGAAACAATGGGGGAAAACCAGGACAAAATGGAGGAAAAATTGGAGGGAAAATGGGGAAAAATGGGGAAAAATGGGAAAAAAACGGGGAGAAAATTGGGGGGAAAATGTTGAAAAAATTGGGGAAAACAGGGAAAAAATCAGGGGAAAAATGCTAAAAAAATGGGGGAAAATCGGAGAAAAAATTGGGTGAAAAATGGTAAAAAAAGGAGAAAGATGGGGAAAAATAGGGGGGGAAAATGGGGGAAAAGCAGGACAAAATGGTGGAAAAAATGGGGTAAAAAATGGGGGAAAAATGGGGAAAAAGTGGGAGAAAAAGGGGAGAAAATTGGGAGGAAAATGGGGAAAAATAGGAAGAAAAAGGAAAAAATGGGGGAAAAGCAGGACAAAATGGAGGAAAAAAGGGTGGAAAAATTGGGGGAAAAATCAGGAAAAAATGGGGGAAAATCAGGACAAAATGGAGGAAAAATGGGGGGAAAATGGGGAGGAAAATGGGGAAAAAACGGGGGAAAACCAGGGGGGGAAAGGGGGAAAAATGGGGAAAACCCCAGGAGAAATGGGAAGAAATGGGGGGAAAAGGGGAGAAAAAAGGGGAAAAATGGAGGAAAAAATGGGGATTTTGGGATTCCAAAGATATTTTGGGATGGGATCCAAAGGGATTTTGGGATCCAGAGAGATTTTGGGATCCAAGGAGATTTTGGGATCCCAAGGGATTTTGGGATCCAGGGGGTTCTGGGATGGGATCCAAGGGATTTTGGGATCCAAGGAGGTTTTGGGATCCAAAAGGATTTTGGGATCCAAGGAGGTTTTGGGATCCCAAGGGATTTTGGGATCCAGGGGGTTCTGGGATGGGATCCAAGGAGATTTTGGGATCCAAGGAGGTTTTGGGATCCCAAGGACATTTTGAAATCTGAGGAGATTTTGGGATGCGATTCCAAGGACATTTTGGGATCCAAGGAGATTTGGGGATCCAAAAGGATTTTGGGATCCAAGGGGGTTCTGTGATGGGATCCCAAGGCCATTTTGGGATCCAGGGGATTCTGGGATGGGATCCCATGGCCATTTTGGGATCCAAGGAGATTTGGGGATCCAAAAGGATTTTGGGATCCAAGGGGGTTCTGGGATGGGATCCCAAGGCCATTTTGTGATCCAGGGGATTCTGGGATGGGATCCCAACGACATTTTGGGATCCAAGGAGATTTGGGATCCAGGGCTATTCTGGGATGGGATCCCCGGGCCATTTTGGGATCCAGGGGATTCTGGGATGGGATCCCAAGGCCATTTTGGGATCCAGGGCTATTCTGGGATGGGATCCCGAGGCCATTTTGGGATCCAGGGCTATTCTGGGATGGGATCCTGAGGCCATTTTGGGATCCAGGGCTATTCTGGGATGGGATCCCAAGGCCATTTTGAGATCCAGGGGATTCTGGGATGGGATCCCAAGGCCATTTTGGGATCCAAGGAGATTTTGGGATCCAGGGCTATTCTGGGATGGGATCCCAAGGCCATTTTGGGATCCCAAGGGATTCTGGGATCCACAGGGATTTTGGGATTGGCCTTGAAAGAGAATTTGGGATCAACCTCCAAAGAGATTTTGGGATCCAATGGGATTTTGGGATGGGATCCCAAGGACATTTTGGGATGCCAAGGCCATTTTGGGATCCAAGGGATTCTGGGATGGGATCCCAAGGGATTTTGGGATCCAGGGGGATTCTGGGATGGGATCCCCAGGCCATTTGGAATCCAGGGGATTCTGGGATGGGATCCCAAGGAGATTTTGGGATTCAGGGGGTTCAAGGATGGGATCCCGAGGCCATTTTGGCATCCAGGGCTATTCTGGGATGGGATCCCCGGGCCATTTTGGGATCCAGGGGGTTCTGGGATGGGATCCCAAGGCCATTTTGGGATCCAGGATTATTCTGGGATGGGATCCCCGGGCCATTTGGGATCCAGGGGGTTCTGGGATGGGATCCCCGGGCCTTTTGGGGTCCAGGGGGATTCCGGGATGGGATCGGGGCCGGCCTCTCACCGTGTTCTCCCCGCAGGGCGGCGGCCTGGACGCGCTGAGCGATCGCTTCCAGCCCCACGCGGCCCCGGCGCCGCCTGCGGCGCTGCTGCTGGAGCAGAAACCCGCCATCTTCAACCAGCCCTTCCCGCCTTCCTCCTCCTCCTCCTCCTCCTCCTCGGCCTCCTCGGCCTCTCCCGGCGCCTTCCCGGCAATGCTGCGCCCGAAGCCGCCCTTCGGAGCCGTCCCCGTGGCCGTGCCTCCTCCTCCTCCTCCTCCTCCTCCTCCTCCTGCTGCCGCCGCGGCTCCCGCGGCTCCCGGCGCCGCGCGCGGAACGTTCCAGAACAGCGCCGGGAGCGGGCTGGGCATGGCCCGGCCGGGGCTCGGCCGCCCCCCGAGCGCCCCCAACCAGCTGAGGCTGCAGCTGCAGCAGCGCCTGCAGGGCCAGCAGCAGGTGAGGGGGACACCCCGAAAACGGCCCTGAAACTGCCCCAAAATAGCCAAAAATGGCCCAAAAATAGCCCTGAAACTGCCCAAAATGGCCCAAAAATGGCCCAAAAATAGCACAAAATGGTCCAAAATGGCCCAGAATAACCCTGAAACTGCTCAAAATGGGCCAAAATAGCCCAAAATAACCCTGAAACTGCTCAAAATGGGCCAAAATAGCCCAAAATAGCCCAAAATAGACTCAGAAATAACCCTGAAATAGCCCAAAATAGCCCAAAATAGCCCAAAAGTAGAACTAAATGGCCCAAAATAGCCCAGAAATAGCCCAAAATATCCCAGAAATAGCCCAAAAATAGCCCAAAATAGCCCAGAAATAGCCCAAAATGGCCCAAAATAGCCCAGAAATAGCCCAAAATAACCCAAAATAGCCCAAAATAGCCCAAAATAGGCCTGAAATAGCCCAAACCAGCCCAGAAATAGCACAAAATAACCCTAAAATAGCCCAAAAAAACCCAAATAGCCCAAAATAGCCCAAAATAGCCCCAAAATAGCCCAAAATAGCCCAAAATAGCCCAAAATAACCCTGAAATAGCCCAAAATTGCCCCAAATAGCCCAAAAATAGCCAAAAATTGCCCAGAATAGCCCAAAAAAGCCCAGAAATAGCCCAAAATAGCCCAAAATAGCCTAAAATAGCCCAGGAATAGCCCCAAATGGCCCACAAATAGCCCCAAATGGACCAAAATAGCCCAGAATAGCCCAGAATAGCCCAAAATAGCCCCAAAATAGCCCAAAATAGCCCTGAAACTGCCCAAAATAGCCCAGAAATAACACTGAAATAGCCCAGAAATAGCCCAAAATAGCCCAAAATTAGCCCAAAATAGCCCGAAATTAGCCCAAAATAGCCCAGAATTAGCCCAAAATAGCCCCAAAATAGCCCAAAATAGCCCTGAAACAGCCCAAAATGGCCCAAAATGGCCCAAAAGTAGAACTAAATAGCCCAAAATGGCCCAAAATAGCCCCAAAATAGCCCAAAAATAGCCCAAAATAGCCCAAAAATTGCCCAGAAATAGCCCAAAATAGCCCAAAAACAGCCCTGAAACTGCCCAAAATTGCCCAAAATAACACTGAAATAGCCCAAAATAGCCCAAAAATAGCCCAAAATGGCCCAAAACAGCCCTGAAACTGCCCAAAATGGCCCAAAAATAACCCAAAATAGCCCAGAAATAGCCCAAAACAGCCCTGAAACTGCCCAAAATGGCCCAAAATAGCCCAAAAATAGCCCAAAATAGACTCAGAACGTCCCGCCCAGGAAATCCTGCCCAGGAAATCCCACCCCAAAAAAATCCCACCCAAAAAATCCCGCCTAAAAAGTCCCACCCAAAAATTCCCACCCAAAAATCCCATTTAAAAATGCCCCAAAATAAATCCCACCCCAAAAAAATTCCCTCAAAAAAATCCTACCCCAAAAAAATCTCCCCCAAAAAATTCCACCCCCAAAAAAATCCTACCTGAAAAATCCCACCCAAAAAATCAAAATCCTAC
>NC_052018.1:1621883-1717451 GCF_015832195.1 Motacilla alba alba
AGGAGTCGGAGGAGAATTCCCGGTTGGAATTCCGGCGGGAAGAACCCTCCGAGGAGGAGGAGGAGGAAGAGGAGGAGGTGGAGGAGGAAGAGGAGGAGGGATTCCCGAAATTCCCGTGGAATTCCGGGAAGGAGAAGCGTTACGGCGGCTTCATGAGCTCGGAGCGGGTCCGGACGCCGCTGGTGACGCTCTTCAAGAACGCCATCGGGAAGAGCTTTGCCAAGGATGGGCAGTGACGGGAAAAATCCCGGAAAATCCCGGAAAATCCCACGGGATTCGCGGCCCCTGTAGTGTCCCCTTAGCGCTCAATCCGTCCTCGTGGGGAAAAAAAAAAAAAAAAAATCCCGGGATTCCGGGCGGGAATTCCCAGGTTGGGGGTTCTCGGGATGGAGGGATGGATCCCAAAGTTGGGAATTCTCGGGACGGCGGGACGGTGCGAAATGCTGTAAAGGAGGGATGGAAAATTCCCGAAGAAATAAAAAAATAAAAAAAAAAATCTGGGTGGAAAATTCCCGAAGAATTGAAAAAAACCTGGATGGAGAATTCCCGAAGAATTGGAAAAAACCTGGATGGAGAATTCCCGAAGAATTGAAAAATTCTGGATGAGAGCGTTGGGAGAAAGGGGGGGGAAAAAACGGGAATTGAGGTTGGGAATGGGTGGAAAAGGGTTGGAGGGGGGGTGGGAATTTTGGGATGAGGGAATGAGTTGGAATTCCCAGTTTGGGAATTCTGGGAAGAAAGCGGGAGGTTTTCCATAGGGAAAACAGGGAATGGATTCCCATGGGAAAAGAGGGGGGATTTTGGGAAGGAATTCCCGGCTGAGCTGGAATTCCCAGAGAATTCCTGGGAGTGTCCAAGGAAAGGTTGGAGCCACCTGGAATCGGGGTGGGAACGGGATGGGATTAAAAATCCACGGATCCCGACAATGGAATTCCAGGATTCTGGGATCGAGGACACTCAGGATCCATCCCGAAAAATTTTTATGGGATTTGGGGATGGAAAAGGGAAGGGAGACCCTTCCTGGAGTCCCCAATTCCCAGAGAATTCCCAAAATTCCTTCCCGGAGAGGAGTCGGGATGGGGCTGCATCCAATGGCAGGCTGGGGGAGCTGGGAATGGGGGGAATTCCCTGGGAAAGGGATCCCGATCCCGATCCTGATTCCAAGCGCCATCCCGATCCCTATTCTGATCCTGATCCCAATCCCAATCCTGATTCCAATCCCGATCACGATCCCAATCCCATTCCTGTTCCCGTTCTTGTTCCCAATTCCAATCCCGATCCTGATCCCAATTCAGACCCTGATTCTGCTTCCGCTTCCAATCTCAATCCCGATCCCAGTTCCCATCCCCATCCCGATTCTGATCCCGATCCCAATCCTGATTCTGATCCTGATTCCAATCCCCATCCCGAACCCGATCCCGATCCCTATCTCAATCCCTATTCTGATCCCGATTCTGATCCCGATCCTGATCCCGATCCTGATCCTCATCCCCGTCCTGATTCGGATCCCGATCTTGATTCCAATCCTGATTCCAATCCCGATTCTGATCCTGAACCCGATCGCAATCCTGATTTCAATCACGATTCCGATTCCAACCCTGATCCCAATCCCGATCCCGATTCCAATCCTGATCCAGATCCCGATCCTGATCCCAGTCTCGATCCCAATCCCAATCCTGATTCTGATCCTGATTCTGATCTCGATCCCAATCTAGATCCCCTTCCTGATCCCGATCCCGATCCCGATCCCATTTCCAATCCCGATTCTGATCCCGATCCTGATTCCAATCCCAATCCCAACCTGGATCTAGATCCCTATCCCAATCCCAATCTCAGTCTGGATCCCGATCCCAATCCCATTTCCAATCCCAATCTGGACCCCCATCTCGATCCCAATCTGGATCCTGATCCCAATCCCGATCCAGGTCCCAATCCCACTTCCAATCCCAATCCCAATCCCAATCCCAATCCCAATTCCAACCCCGATTCTGATCCTGATCCTGATCCCGATCCCAATCCTGATTCCAATCATGATTCTGATTGTGATCCTGATTCTGATCCCATTTCCAATCCCTATCCTCATCCCAATCCTGATCCCAATCTCGATCCTGATCCCGATCCTGATCCTGATCCCGATCCCGATCCTGATCCCGATCCCGATCCCAGTCCCGATCCCAATCCCAATCCTGATTCCGATCCCAATCTGGATCCCAATCTGGATCCCAATCCTGATCCCAATCCTGATCCCAATCCCGATCCCAATCCCAGTCCTGATTCCAATCCCAATTTGGATCCCAATCTGGGTCCCAATCTGGATCCCAATCCAAATCCTCATCCCAATCTGGATCCCAGTCCCAATCCCGATCCCAATCCTCATTCCAATCCCAATCTGGATCCCAATCTGGATCCCAATCCCAATCCTGATTCCAATCCCAATCTGGATCCCAATCTGGATCCCAATCTGGATCCCAATCCCAATCCTGATTCCAATCCCAATCCTGATTTGGATCCCAATCTGGATCCCAATCCCAATCGTGATTCCAATCCCAATCTGGATCCCAATCCCAATCCCAGTCCTGATTCCAATCCCAATCTCGATCCCAATTTGGATCCCAATCTGGATCCCAATCTGGATCCCAATCCCGATTCCGATCCCGATCCAAATCTCAATCCCAATTCTGATCCTGATTCCAATCCCGATCCCAATCCCGATCCCGATCCCGGCCGCGGGGCGCAAATAAGAACCCATGGCTTCTCCGGTAAAATTTATGGATCTGGAATACACAGCTCCCGTCCTGCCCCAAATCCAAGCCGGACCCGAGCTCTCGAATTCGGGAGGAATTTTCGGGGGGGAAATCCCGGATTCGCCCCCGCTCCCGGCACGCGGAAGAGACGCGGAGTCTTCCCAACCATCCCTGAGTTTGGATCTCCCGGAATCGCCGCCGCCGCTCCGAGTCCGGAATTCCCGCGGCGGGAAAACCCCGGCGGGGGCGGGGGGGAAAAAAATCCCGGATCCGCCTTTCCCTCTTTTCCGCGGAATAAAAACCCCCGCCCCCGAAAAAAAAAAACCTCCGGGAAGGGGGGTCAGGTTCCGGATCCCGGTGGAGATTCCCGAGGAATCCTCAGGAATTCTCCAGCACCTGGTGGGGCAGGGGGACGGCGGCGGATCCGAGGAGCGATCCCGGTTTCTCGCGGCCCTTCAGGAAGAAGGTCAGGAGCTCCCCTTTGCCCTTGACGTAGACGGCGCCGCGGCGGACGAAGCGGAACCCGTACTCCTTCAGGATCTGCTGGGTCTCCTCCACCACCTGCCCGGGGACACGGGAAAAACGGGAATCCGGGAATGTCCCACCTTGGAAAAGGGGAGGTGGGAAAAGCGGGAGGAGCTCGGGGAGGAATGGGCGTGGAAGGGGGGGAAAATTCCCAGGAAGGAGAGGACATTCCTGGGAGGGTGGGGAAAGGGTGGGGTGGGATTCCCAGAGGATCATTGGGAGTGTCCAAGGAAAGGTTGGAAAATCCCATGACGGTGCGGTGGGAATGGGATGGGATTGAAGGTCCATGGATCCCATCCCGAACCATTCCGGGATTCCTGGATCCCTTGGAGTGTCCAAGGAAAGGTTGGAGCAATCTTGCATCTTGTGGTGGGATTGGGATGGGATTGAAGGTCCATGGATCCCATCCCAAACCATTCCGGGATTCTGGGATCAAGAAGGCTCAGGATCCATCCCGAGGGATTTTGATGGAATTCGGGGATGGAAAAGGGAAGGGAGACCCTCCCTGGAGTCCCCAATTCCTGAGGAAGCCCTGGTGTGATCCCACCTGGATGTTCCCAAGATTCCTGCTGTGATCCCACCTGGGTATTCCCCATCCCACCTGGATATTCCCAAGATTCCTGGGACGATCCCACCCGGATATTCCCAAGATTCCCAGTCTGATCCCACCTGGGTGTTCCCAAGATTCCTGCTGTGATCCCACCTGGGTATTCCCCATCCCACCTGGATATTCCCAAGATTCCTGGGGCAATCCCACCTGGATATTCCCAAGACCATTCCTGGTGTGGTCCCACCTGAATCTTCCCCATCCCACCCAGATATTCCCGAGATTTCTGGGGTGATCCCATTTCCCGGGGTGATCCCATTCCCAAGGATCCTGCCTGGATATTCCCAAGATTCCCGGGGTGATCCCACCCAGATGTTCCCAAGATTCCCTGGGTGACCCCCACCTGGATATTCCCTACACTACCCGGATATTCCCAAGATTCCCAGTGTGATCCCACATGGATGTTCCCCATGATCCCATCCAGATATTCCCAAGATTCCCAGTGTGACCCCACCTGGATGTTCCCTATGATCCCACCTGGATGTTCCCCACGATTCCACCCCGACATTCCTGAGCTCATTCCTGGCGAGGTCCCACCTGGATGTTCCCCATGATCCCACCTCGATGTTCCCCATGATCCCACCTGGATGCTCCCCACGATCCCACCCCGACATTCCCGAGCTCATTCCTGGCGAGGTCCCACCTGGATGTTCCCTATGATCCCACCTGGATGTTCCCCACGATCCCACCCCGACATTCCCGAGCGCTCATTCCCGGCGAGGTCCCACCTGGATGTTCCCCACGATTCCACCCCGACATTCCCGAGCTCATTCCTGGCGAGGTCCCACCTGGATGTTCCCCATGATCCCACCTGGATGTTCCCCATGATCCCACCTGGATGTTGCCCACGATCCCACCCCGACATTCCCGAGCTCATTCCTGGCGAGGTCCCACCTGGATGTTCCCCATGATCCCACCTCGATGTTCCCCACAATCCCACCTGGATGTTCCCCACGATCCCACCCCGACATTCCCGAGCTCATTCCCGGCGAGGTCCCACCTGGATGTTCCCCACGATCCCACCCCGACATTCCTGTGCTCATTCCCGGCGAGGTCCCACCTGGATGCTCCCCATGATCCCACCCCGGCATTCCCGAGCTCATTCCCGGCGAGGTCCCACCTGGATGTTGCCCACGATCCCACCCCGACATTCCCGAGCTCATTCCTGGCGAGGTCCCACCTGGATGTTCCCCATGATCCCACCCCGACATTCCCGAGCTCATTCCTGGCGAGGTCCCGCCTGGATGTTCCCCATGATCCCACCTGGATGCTCCCCATGATCCCACCTGGATGTTGCCCACGATCCCACCCCGACATTCCCGAGCTCATTCCTGGCGAGGTCCCACCTGGATGTTCCCCGCGATCCCACCCCGGCATTCCCGAGCTCATTCCCGGCGAGGTCCCACCTGGATGCTCCCCATGATCCCACCTGGATGTTCCCCATGATCCCACCTGGATGTTGCCCACGATCCCACCCCGACATTCCCGAGCGCTCATTCCCGGCGAGGTCCCACCTGGATGTTCCCCATGATCCCACCTCGATGTTCCCCATGAGGTCCCACCTGGATGCTCCCCATGATCCCACCCCGACATTCCCGAGCTCATTCCTGGCGAGGTCCCACCTGGATGTTCCCCATGATCCCACCTGGATGTTCCCCATGATCCCACCTGGATGTTGCCCACGATCCCACCCCGACATTCCCGAGCTCATTCCTGGCGAGGTCCCACCTGGATGTTCCCCATGATCCCACCTCGATGTTCCCCACAATCCCACCTGGATGTTCCCCACGATCCCACCCCGACATTCCCGAGCTCATTCCTGGCGAGGTCCCACCTGGATGTTCCCCATGATCCCACCTGGATGTTCCCCACAATCCCACCTGGATGTTCCCCACGATCCCACCCCGACATTCCCGAGCTCATTCCCGGCGAGGTCCCACCTGGATGCTCCCCACGATCCCACCCCGACATTCCTGTGCTCATTCCCGGCGAGGTCCCACCTGGATGCTCCCCATGATCCCACCCCGGCATTCCCGAGCTCATTCCCGGCGAGGTCCCACCTGGATGTTCCCCACGATCCCACCCCGACATTCCCGAGCTCATTCCTGGCGAGGTCCCACCTGGATGTTCCCCGCGATCCCACCCCGGCATTCCCGAGCTCATTCCCAGCGAGGTCCCACCTGGATGTTCCCCATGATCCCACCTGGATGTTCCCCATGATCCCACCTGGATGTTGCCCATGACTCCGGTGGACTCCATCCTGCTGGCCACGTTGACCGTGTTGCCCCAGATGTCGTAGTGGGGCTTGCGCGCCCCGATGACGCCGGCCAGCACCGCCCCCTTGTTCATCCCTGCCCGGAGCCACAGAGGTCACGCCCAGAACGTTCCGGAATTCCCGGCATTCCCGGGATTCCCGGACTTGCCTATGCGCAGCATGAAGTTGTTGAAGGACTGGTAGTTGATGTTCATCAGCGTCACCTTCATGGCCAGCGCGAAGTCGGCCAGGTCGGCCAGGTGCTGCCAGCGCTCCTTCTCCGAGCGCGGCTCCTTCTGCGCGGAAATCCCGGGAATCGGACGCCTCCCGACTCTTCCCGGCGTTCCCGGGAGGTGGGAATCGGGGAACGGCACGGCGGGACGGGAGGTGGGACGGGGAGATGGAGGTGGGACATGGGGATGGGGTGTGGAGATGATGGGACATGGTCATGGGACATGGAGATGATGGGACATGGGGATGGGACATGGATTTGGGGACTTTGGGATGGGACATGGAGATGACGGGACATGGGGATGGGACATGGAGATGATGGGACATGGATTTGGGGACTTTGGGATGGGACATGGAGATGACGGGACATGGGGATGGGACATGGAGATGATGGGACATTGAGACGGGACATGGATTTGGGGACTTTAGGATGGGACATCGAGATGATGGGATATTGGAGATGATGGGACATCGAGATGATGGGACATGGGGATGGGACATGGAGATGGGAAATGGAGATGGGAAATGGAGATGGGACAAGGAGATGATGGGACATGGAGATGATGGGACATGGAGATGATGGGACATGAAGATGGGATTTGGAGATGATGGAACATGGAGATGGGAGATGGAGATGGGACAGGGATATGGGACATGGAGATGATGGGACATGGAGATGATGGGACATGAAGATGGGATTTGGAGATGATGGAACATGGAGATGGGAGATGGAGATGGGACAGGGATATGGGACATGGAGATGGAGATGGGACATGGAGATGGGAGATGGAGATGATGGGACATTGGGATCGGAAATGGTGATGGGAAATGGATTTGGAGACATTGGGCTGGGACATGGAGATGGGACATGGATTTGGGAACCTTGGGATGGGACAAGGGGATGACAAGACATGGGAATGGGACATGGAGATGATGGGACATGGAGATGGGACATGGAGATGATGGGACATGGAAATGGGACACAGAGTTGGGACACAGGGATGGGACATGGAGATGATGGGACACAGGGATGGGACACAGGGATGGGACATGGAGATGATGGGACATGGAAATGGGATATGGAGATGGGACATGGTTGGGACACGGAGCTGGGACGTGGAGATGGGAGATAAGGGTGGGGACAAGGAGGAAGGGACCGATCCCAATGTCCCCAGGGGTGTCCCAAGGCTGGCTCCCGGCCTGACCTTGGCTCCGAATCCGTTGGCGCCGGCGTCGGGCGTCACTCCGGAGGCGGCCATGTAGGTGCTGCCGATGGTCTTGATCTTGGTGATGCAGCGGAACTGGGGCTCGTCCAGGAGCTGGGCGCCGGCGCGGAACCCGGGATCACCGCGGGTCCCGGCCGGAGCGTCGTGGGAACGGCCCGGTGGATCCCAGGGATCCCACCAGGATGATGGATGTTCCCACCCGGATGTTCCTGTGATTCCCACCGTCACCCCACCTGGACATTCCCTGTGATTCCCAAAGTGGTCCCACCTGGATGTTCCCCACAATTCCCACCGTGACCCCACCTGGACATTTATTCCCACCATGATCCCACCTGGACATTCCCCGTGATTCCCAGGCTGATACCACCTCGACGTTTCCCATGATTCCTGGTGTGATCCCACCTGGACATTCCCCATCCCAGCTGAACGTTCCCTATGATTCCCACCACGATCCCACCTGGACCTTCCCCACGATTCCCAGTGTGACCCCACCTGGACATTCCCCAGGATTCCTGGTGTGATCCCACCTGGACATTCCCCATGATTCCCATGTGATCCCACCTGGATGCCTCAGTGATTCCCACCACAATCCCACCTGGACATTCCCATGATTCCCATGTGATCCCACCTGGATGCCTCAGTGATTCCCACCACAATCCCACCTGGACATTCCCATGATTCCCATGTGATCCCACCTGGATGCCTCAGTGATTCCCACCACAATCCCACCTGGACATTCCCATGATTCCCATGTGATCCCACCTGGACATTCCCCAGGATTCCTGGTGTGATCCCACCTGGACATTCCCTGTGATTCCCATGTGATCCCACCTGGATGTTCCTCACAATTCCCACTGTGCACCCACCTGGGCATTCCCCGTGATTCCCAGGCTGATCCCACCTGGATGTTCCCCACAATTCCCACTGTGACCCCACCTGGACATTTATTCCCACCACGATCCCACCTGGACCTTCCCTGTGATTCCCACCACGATCCCACCTGGATGCCTCTGTGATTCCCAGGCTGATCCCACCTGGACATTTATTCCCACCATGACCCCACCTGGACATTCCCCGTGATTCCCAGGCTGACCCCACCTGGACATTCCCTGAGATTCCCACCATGATCCCACCTGGACATTCCCCATGGTTCCCAGTCTGATTCCACCTGGATATTTATTCCCACCGTGACCCCACCTGGACATTCCCTGTGATTCCCATGTGATCCCACCTGGATGTTCCCCACAATTCCCACCGTGAACCCACTTGGACATTTATTCCCACCATGATCCCACCTGGACATTCCCATGATTCCCAGTCTGATCCCACCTGGATGCCATTTATACCCTCTGTGACCCCACCTGGACATTCCCCATGATTCCCAGTCTGATTCCACCTGGACATTTATTCCCTCTGTGACCCCACCTGGACATTCCCCGTGATTCCCAGGCTGATCCCACCTGGACCCTCCCCATGATTCCCAGGCTGATCCCACCTGGACCTTCCCCGTGATTCCCACCACGATCCCACCTGGACATTTATTCCCACCGTGACCCCCCCTGGACCTTCCCTGTGATTCCCAGGCTGATCCCACCTGGACATTTATTCCCACCATGACCCCACCTGGACATTCCCTGAGATTCCCACCATGATCCCACCTGGACATTCCCCATGGTTCCCAGTCTGATTCCACCTGGATATTTATTCCCAACGTGACCCCACCTGGACATTCCCTGTGATTCCCAGTCTGATCCCACCTGGATGTTCCCCACAATTCCCACCGTGACCCCACCTGGACATTTATTCCCACCATGACCCCACCTGGACATTCCCATGATTCCCAGTCTGATCCCACCTGGATGCCATTTATTCCCACCGTGATCCCACCCGG
The DNA here is from genome assembly GCF_015832195.1 of Motacilla alba alba. NCBI lineage: Eukaryota > Metazoa > Chordata > Aves > Passeriformes > Motacillidae > Motacilla > Motacilla alba. The sequence continues at coordinate 1,631,362 of NC_052018.1, forward strand.
ACCTTCCCCGTGATCCCGGCGCGGTCCCCCCCGTGCCGGCGGCGTCCCGCCCGGCTCGGCGCGGGGTCCCGGCGCTCACCGCGTCGAAGTCGGAGATGATCTCGTTGAGGAAGCGCAGGCACTCGATGCCGCCGTTGTTGATGCTCTCCTCCGTGTAGAAGTCGGCGAAGTTGGGCAGCGAGGCGAACATCACCCCGATCTCCTCATAGGATTGGCTGTACAGCTCCTGGGAATTCCGGGAATTTGGAATTTCCCCCCCTGAGCACGCCATTATTGATTATTGATTATTGGTTATCAGTTATTGGTTATTGGTTATCGGTTATTGGTTGGGCAGGGATGTGAACATCACCCCGATCTCCTCGTAGGATTGGCTGTACAGCTCCTGGGAATTCCGGGAATTTGGAATTTCCCCCCCTGAGCACGCCATTATTGATTATTGCTTATTGGTTATCAGTTATTGGTTATTGGTCATTGGTTATTGGTTATTGGTTATTGGTTGGGCAGGGATGGGAACATCACCCCGATCTCCTCATAGGATTGGCTGTACAGCTCCTGGGAATTCTGGGAATTTGGAATTTCCCCCCCTGAGCTCACCATTATTGATTATTGGTTATTGGTTATTGGTTATCAGTTATTGGTTATCGGTTATTGGTTGGGCAGCGAGGCGAACATCACCCCGATCTCCTCGTAGGATTGGCTGTACAGCTCCTGGGAATTCCGGGAATTTGGAATTTCCCCCCCTTAGCTCACCATTACTGATTATTGGTTATTGGTTATTGGTTATTGGTCATTGGTTATTGGTTATTGGTTATTGGTTATTGGTTATTGGTTATTGGTTGGGCAGGGATGGGAACATCACCCCGATCTCCTCGTAGGATTGGCTGTACAGCTCCTGGGAATTCCGGGAATTTGGAATTTCCCCCCCTGAGCTCACCATTATTGATTATTGGTTATTGGTTATTGGTTATTGGTTATTGGTCATTGGTCATTGGTCATTGGTCATTGGTTATTGGTTATTGCTTATTGGTTATTGGTTATTGGTTGGGCAGGGATGTGAACATCACCCCGATCTCCTCGTAGGATTGGCTGTACAGCTCCTGGGAATTCCGGGAATTTGGAATTTCCCCCCCTGAGCTCACCATTATTGATTATTGATTATTGGTTATTGATCATTGTTTATTGGTCATTGGTTATTGGTTATTGGTTATTGGTTATTGGTTATTGGTTGGGCAGGGATGGGAACATCACCCCGATCTCCTCATAGGATTGGCTGTACAGCTCCTGGGAATTCCAGGAATTCACCCCCCAGAGCGAATCGTTATTGATTATTGATCATTGGTTATTGGTTATCGGTTATTGGTTATTGGTTATGGGTTATGGGTTATTGGTTATTGGTTATTGGTTGGGCAGCGAGGCGAACATCACCCCGATCTCCTCGTAGGATTGGCTGTACAACTCCTGGGAATTCCGGGAATTTGGAATTTCCCCCCCTGAGCACGCCATTACTGATTATTGGTTATTGGTTATTGGTTATTGGTCATTGGTTATTGGTTATTGGTTATCAGTTGGGCAGCGAGGCAAACATCACCCCGATCTCCTCGTAGGATTGGCTGTACAGCTCCTGGGAATTCCGGGAATTTGGAATTTCCACTCTGAGTGCGTCATTATTGATTATTGGTTATTGGTTATTGGTCATTGATTATTGGTTATTGGTCATTGGTTATTGTTTTCTTCTGGATCCCTGGGAGTGTCCAAGGAAAGGTTGGAGCAATCTTGGATCATGTGGTGGGAATGGGATGGATCCCATCCAAAGGGATCCAGTCAGATATTGATTATTGGTTATTGATTATTGGTTATTGGTTGTTAATTGGTGGGTTTTCCTGGATCCCTTGGAGTGTCCAAGGAAAGGTTGGAGAACCCTTGGATCTTGTGGTGGGAATGGGATTGGATTGAAGGTCCATGGATCCCATCCAAAGAATTCCGGGATTCTGGGATCCAGGACACTCAGGATCCATCCCGAGGGATTTTTACGGAATTCGGGGATGGAAAAGGGAAGGGAGACCCTCCCTGGAGTCCCCAATTCCCAGGGAATTCCCAGAATTCCTTCCCAAAGAGGAGTTGGGATGGGGATGGATCCAATGCCAGGCTGGGGGAGCCGGGAAAGGAGGGAATTCCCTGGGAAAAGGGGAGGAATTCGGGAAGGAATTCCCGGATGAGATGGAATTCCCAGAGAATCCCTGGGAGCATCCAAAGGAAGGTTGGAGCCCCTTGGAATGCTGGGGTTGGAATGGGATGGGATTGAAGCTCCATGGATCCCATCCAAAGAATTCCAGGAATGCGGGAACCCCCCGGAACCGGGGGAACCGCCCCGGAAAGGCGGGAATACGGCCCGGAAAAGCGGGAATACCGACCTCATCCCGCTTTTTGGAGCCCAGGAAGTGTCGGGCCACGTGCTCGGGCAGCATGTTGGCCACCAGGGCCTCGTTCCAGCGGCGCATCTCGGAGACGCGCTCCTTCTGGTCATGGACGTCGATCTTCCACAGGAACAGCGTCCGGGCCAGCTTCTCCACCTGGGAACACACATGGGATTGTGGGAATTCCCGGGATTGTGGGATTGTGGGATTATGGGATTGTGGGATGGGATAACGGGATTGTGGGATAATGGGATGGTGGGATAATGGAGACGCGCTCCTTCTGGTCGTGGACGTCGATCTTCCACAGGAACAGCGTCCGGGCCAGCTTCTCCACCTGGGATTGAACACGCATGGGAATGTGGGAATTCCTGGGATTGTGGGATTATGGGATCATGGGATTAGGGGATTGTGGGATGGGATAACGGGATTGTGGAATTGTGGGATGATGAAATTATGGGGTTGTGGGATGATGGGATTGTGGGATTGTGGGATGGGATAATGGGATTGTGGGATAATGGGATGGTGGGATAATGGAGACGCGCTCCTTCTGGTCGTGGACGTCGATCTTCCACAGGAACAGCGTCCGGGCCAGCTTCTCCACCTGGGATTACACATGGGATTGTAGGAATTCCCGGGATTGTGGGATTGTGGGAATGTGGGATTATGGGATGGGATAATGGGATTGTGAGATAATGGGATGATGGGATGAGGGGATGAGGGGATGAGGGGATGAAGGGATAATGGAGACGCGCTCCTTGTGGTCATGGACATCAATCTTCCACAGGAACAGCGTCCGGGCCAGCTTCTCCACCTGGGATTACACATGGGATTGTGGGAATTCCCGGGATTGTGGGATTATGGGATGGGATAATGGGATGGTGGGATAATGGAGACGCGCTCCTTGTGGTCGTGGACGTCGATCTTCCACAGGAACAGCGCCCGGGCCAGCTTCTCCACCTGGGATTATGTGGGATGGTGGGAATGTGGGAATTCCCGGGATTGTGGGATTAGGGGATTGTGGGATAATGGGGTTGTGGGATGATGGGATTGTGGGATGACGGGATTGTGGGGTTGTGGGATAATGGGATAATGGAGAAGCGCTCCTTCTGGTCGTGGACGTCGATCTTCCACAGGAACAGCGTCCAGGCCAGCTTCTCCACCTGGGATGGTGGGATTATGGGAATTCCTAGGATAATGGGATAATGGGATGACGAGATTATGGAACGTTGGGATAACGGGATGATGGGATGGGCGTGTTCCCGGAATTGGCCGTGGCTGGAAAAATCATTTTGGGGTTTCCTTGGGAAAGCTGTAGGTGCTGTGGATGGGCCTGGGATAAATCCCGGTGCCTTGGAGCTTCCAGGGAATGTGGGAATGGATTTAGGGAATGTGGGAAGGGATTTAGGGAGGAAAGGGAAGGGATTTAGGGAATGTGGGAAGGGATTTAGGGAATCTGGGAAGGGATTTAGGGAATGTGGGAAGGCATTTAGGGAATCTGGGAAGGCATTTAGGGAATCTGGGAAGGGATTTAGGGAATCTGGGAAGGGATTTAGGGAGGAAAGGGAAGGGATTTAGGGAATGTGGGAAGGGATTTAGGGAATGTGGGAAGGGATTTAGGGAATCTGGGAAGGGATTTAGGAATGTGGGAGGGGATTTAGGGAATGTGGGAAGGGATTTAGGGAGGAAAGGGAAGGGATTTAGGGAATGTGGGAAGGGATTTAGGGAATGTGGGAAGGGATTTAGGGAATCTGGGAAGGGATTTAGGGAATGTGGGAAGGGATTTAGGGAATGTGGGAAGGGATTTCGGGAATCTGGGAAGGGATTTAGGGAATGTGGGAAATACGAAAAAAAGGGGGAAAAGATGGGGAAGGAAAGGGAAGGGGAGGAAGGGAGAGGGAAGAGGAGGAAAGGGAAGGGAAAGGGAAGAAAGGGCAGGAAAAAGAAGGAAAAGGGAGGGAAGGGGCAGAAAGGGCGGGAAAAGGAAGGAAAAAGAAGGAAAAGGAAGGAAAAGGAAGGAAAGGGAAGGAAAAGGGAGGAAAAGGAAGGAAAAGGGAGGAAAAGGAAGGAAAAGGGAGGAAAAGGAAGAAGAAGGACAAGGAAGGAAAAGGAAGGAAAAGGGAGGGAAGGGGAGGAAAAGGAAGGGAAAAGAAGGAAAACGGAGGGAAGGGGAAGAAAGGGCAGGAAAAGGAAAGAGAAGGAAGGAAAAGGAAGGGAAAGGGAAGGGCAAGAAAAGAAAGGCAAAGGAAGGAAAAGGAAGGAAAGGGGAAGACAGGGCAAAGAAAGGAAGGAAAAGCAAAGAAAAAGAAAGAAAAGGGAGGAAAATGGAGGAAAAGGGAAGAAAGGGCAGGAAAAGGAAGAAGAAGAAGGAAATGGGAGGAAAAGGAGAGGCAAGAGGAGGAAAGAGGAAGGAAAAGGGAGGAAAAAGAGAGGCAAGAGGAAGAAAAGGCAGGAAAAGAGAGGGAAGGGGAAGAAAGGGCAGGAAAAGGAAGGAAAAGGGAGGAAAGAGGAAGGAAAGGAAGGAAAAGGAAGGAAAAGGGAGGAAAAGGAAGGAAAAGGAAGGAAGAGGAAGGGAAAAGAAGGAAAACGGAGGGAAGGGGAAGAAAGGGCAGGAAAAGGAAGAAAGAAGAAGGAAAAGGGAGGAAAAGGAGAGGCAAGAGGAGGAAAGAGGAAGAAAAGGCAGGAAAAGGAAGGAAAAGGGAGGAAAAGGGAGGGAAGAGGAAGAAAGAAGAAGGAAAAGGGAGGAAAAGGAAAGAAAAGGAAGGAAAAGGGAGGGAAGGGGGAGAAAGGGCAGGAAAAGGAAGAAAGAAGAAGGAAAAGGGAGGAAAAGGAGAGGCAAGAGGAGGAAAAGGAAGGAGAAGAAGGAAAAGGGAGGAAAAGGCAGGAAAAGGAAGGAAAAGGAAGGAAAAGGAAGAAAGAAGAAGGAAAAAGGAGGAAAAGGAAAGAAAAGGAAGGAAAAGGAAGGAAAAGGGAGGAAAAGGAAGGAAAAGGAAGAAGAAGGAAAAGGGAGGGAAGGAGACATTCCCCTCCAGGCCACTCACGTGCCGCGAGAAGTAGTAGAAGCTGAGCATCACCACGAAGATCATGGCGGTCATGGAGTACTTGGAGGGGACCAGCACGGACCTGCCGGGGCATTATCCGGATCGCGGAGCTCCAGGCCCATCCCCGTCCCCTCCGCGTCCCCTCCCCGTGCCCGCGTCCCCCTTACGAGCTGTGCTGGCCGCGCCGCCGGTCGTAGTGGTCGAAGATGGGCTCCCAGGCGGAGAAGTTGACGGCGCCGGTGGCGGCGGTGATGAGCACCATGAGGGTCAGCTTGACCATGTGGCTCACCTGCACCAGCATCACGGTGGCCACCAGGGCCAGCAGGGCGATGTAGCTGTAGTACTTGGGGTGGTCGGCGCAGCCGCCGCCGCCGCGGGGCGGCCCCGAGGTCCCGTTGGCCACCACCCAGCGGTCGCGGCGGCAGGCCAGCTGGGGACACGAGGGTGGGGTCAGTGCAGGGACATGGTGGCCACCGTGGCCACCGGGGTGGTGGAGCTGTAACATCTGATCTTTTCACAGCCACCAGCCCGAGGTGGCCCCAATGTCCCACTGGTCACCACCCCATGGTCCCCACGGCAGCCAAGCTGGTGACATGGTGACAAAGTGGTGGCCACCGTGGCCACCGGGGTGGTGGGGCTGTAACATCTGATCTTCTCACAGCCACCAGCCCGAGGTGGCCCTGATGTCCCACTGGTCACCACCCCATGGTGGCCCCGATGTACCACTGGTCACCACCCCATGGTCCCCACGGCAGCCGAGTTGGGGACGTGGGGACACAGTGGTGGCCACCATGGCCACTGGAGTGATGGAGCTGCAATATCTGGGCTGCTCCTCACAGCCACCCCGAGGTGGTCCCGAGGTCCCGTTGGCCACCACCCAGCGGTCGCGACAGCAGGCGAGCTGGGGACACGAGGGTGGGGTCAGTGTGGGGACACGGTGGCCACCATGGCCACCAGGGTGGTGGAGCTGTGATGCTGAGGCTGCTCCTTGCAGCCACCACCCCATGGTGGTCCCGATGTCCCATTGGTCACCACCCCATGGCCCCCACGGCAGCCGAGCTGGGGACATGACAATGGGGCCACCATGGGGACACGGTGGCCACCATGGCCACCAGGGTGGTGGAGCTGTGATGCTGAGGCTGCTCCTGGCAGCCACCACCCCATGGTGGCCCCAATGTCCCATTGGTCACCACCCCATGGTTCCCATGGCATCCAAGTTGGGGATGTGGGGACACAGTGGTGGCCACCATGGCCACCAGGGCACTGGAGCTGCAATATCTGGGCTGCTCCTCACAGCCACCCTGAGGCGGCCCCGAGGTTCCGTTGGTCACCACCCAGCGGTCGCGGCGGCAGGCCAGCTGGGGACACGAGGGTGGGGTCAGCGCAGGGACACGGTGGCCACCATGGCTACCGGGGTGGTGGAGCTGTAACATCTGATCTTTTCACAGCCACCAGCCCGAGGTGGCCCCAATGTCCCACTGGTCACCACCCCATGGTGGCCCCGATGTACCACTGGTCACCACCCCATGGTCCCCACGGCAGCCGAGTTGGGGACGTGGGGACACAGTGGTGGCCACCATGGCCACTGGAGTGATGGAGCTGCAATATCTGGGCTGCTCCTCACAGCCACCCCCCAGTGGCCCCGAGGTCCCGTTGGCCACCACCCAGCGGTCGCGACAGCAGGCGAGCTGGGGACACGAGGGTGGGGTCAGTGTGGGGACACGGTGGCCACCGTGGCCACCAGGGTGGTGGAGCTGTGATGCTGAGGCTGCTCCACGCAGCCACCCCCCCATGGTGGCCCCAATGTCCCACTGGTCACCACCCCATGGCCCCCACGGCAGCCGAGTTGGGGACATGACAATGGGGCCATCATGGGGACACAGTGGCCACCATGGCCACCAGGGTGGTGGGGCTGTGATGCTGAGGCTGCTCCTCACAGCCACCACCCCATGGTGTCCCCGATGTCCCACTGGTCACCACCCCATGGTCCCCATGGCAGCCGAGCTGGTGACACGGTGACAAAGCGGTGGCCTCCGTGGCCACCAGGGCACTGGAGCTGCAATATCTGAGCTGCTCCTCACAGCCACCCCCCGGTGGCCCCAATGTCCCACTGGTCACCACCCCATGGCCCCCAGGGCAGCCGAGTTGGGGACATGGGGACACAGTGGTGGCCACCATGGCCACTGGAGTGATGGAGCTGCAATATCTGGGCTGCTCCTCACAGCCACCCCCCAGTGGCCCCGAGGTCCCGTTGGCCACCACCCAGCGGTCGTGATGGCAGGCCAGCTGGGGACACGAGGGTGGGGTCAGTGCGGGGACACGGTGGCCACCGTGGCCACCAGGGTGGTGGAGCTGTGATGCTGAGGCTGCTCCTCGCAGCCACCACCCCATGGGGGCCCCGATGTCCCATTGGTCACCACCCCATGGCCCCCACGGCAGCCGAGCTGGGGACATGACAATGGGGCCACCATGGGGACACGGTGGCCACCATGGCCACCAGGGTGGTGGAGCTGTGATGCTGAGGCTGCTCCTCGCAGCCACCACCCCATGGTGGCCCTGATGTCCTGTTGGTCACCACCCCATGGCCCCCATGGCAGCCGAGTTGGGGACGTGGGGACACAGTGGTGGCCACCATGGCCACCAGGACAATGGAGCTGCAATATCTGGGCTGCTCCTCACAGCCACCCCGAGGTGGCCCCGAGGTCCTGTTGGTCACCACCCTATGGTCCCCCCGGCAGCCGAGCTGGGGACATGACAATGGGGCCACGACAATGGGGCCACCATGAGGACATGGTGGTCACCATGGCCACCAGGGTGGTGGAGCTGTGATGCTGAGGCTGCTCCTCACAGCCACCACCCCATGGTGGCCCCGATGTCCCACTTGTCACCACCCCATGGTCCCCATGGCAGCCGAGCTGGTGACACGGTGACAAAGCGGTGGCCCCCATGGCCACCAGGACATTGGAGCCGCAATATCTGTGCTGCTCCTCACAGCCACCCCGAGGTGGCCCCGAGGCCCCGTTGGCCACCACCCCATGGCCCCCAGGGCAGCCAAGTTGGGGACATGGGGACACAGTGGTGGCCACCAGGGCATTGGAGCTGCCATATCTGGGCTGCCCCTCACAGCCCCCCCCCCGGTGGCCCCGAGGTCCCGTTGGCCACCACCCAGCGGTCGTGACGGCAGGCCAGCTGGGGACACGAGGGTGGGGTCAGTGCGGGGACACGGTGGTGGCCACCGTGGCCACCAGGGTGGTGGAGCTGTGATGCTGAGGCTGCTCCTCGCAGCCACCACCCCATGGTGGCCCCGATGTCCCATTGGTCACCACACCATGGCCCCCATGGCAGCCGAGCTGGGGACATGACAATGGGGCCACCATGGGGACACTGGGGCCACCATGGGGACACGGTGGCCACCATGGCCACCAGGGTGGTGGAGCTGTGATGCTGAGGCTGCTCCTCGCAGCCACCACCCCATGGTGGCCCTGATGTCCTGTTGGTCACCACCCCATGGCCCCCATGGCAGCCGAGTTGGGGACGTGGGGACACAGTGGTGGCCACCATGGCCACTGGGGTGATGGAGCTGTGATACCTGGGCTGCTCCTGGCAGCCACCACCCCATGGTAGCCCTGATGTCCTGTTGGTCACCACCCCATGGTTCCCATGGCAGCCAAGTTGGGGACATGGGGACACAGTGGTGGCCACCAGGGCATTGGAGCTGCCATATCTGGGCTGCTCCTCACAGGCACCCCGAGGTGGCCACGAGGCCCCGTTGGCCACCACCCTGTGCCCAGCTGGGGCCACAAGGCCGGGGTGACGGCGCGTGTCACCTCACCATGTCCACGATGTCGGCCGCGGTGACGATGGCGATGGCCGCCATGGCCCAGGTGTTGCGCGCCCAGCGGGTGCGGTCGATCCAGGTGGAGAAGGCCACCAGCTTCTTGGGGAACGCCTGCGCGGCCACGACGGCGAGCGGTCACCGGGGTGGCGGGGGGTGACACAGGCCACCAAGATGTCCCCACCCCGAGGCGCCGTCCCCCTCTCACCCTCGGGAAGATGGCGGCCAAGGAGCAGAGCGTCAGGCCCAGCAGCAGCACCTCGCCCACCGCGAAGGTCACGTAGTTGGCCACCAGCCTGCCCAAAAGCCGCGCCGGGGAAGGTCAGCGGCGACGATCCGGCGCCGCCCGGCGCGTCCCCGAGCGTCCCCCGCCCTACCAGGGGTCGACGACGGCCTCCACCAGGGCGGTGAAGAAGAGGACGACGCAGGAGCAGCCGAAGGCGGCGCCGCTCTGCTTCTCCTTCTCCACCGAGTAGCGCGTCTCCATGTCGGGGTCGGTGAAGCGCAGCGACAGCCGGAAGGTGCTCTGGCCCTTCAGCCTGGCGGCCGACGCGCGGCGCGTCAGACCTCGGGGAGGTTTGGGAATTTTGGGGAATTTGGGGGAATTTTCGGGGAGTTTTGATGAATTTTCGGGAATTTTCGGGGAATTTTCGGGGAATTTTTGGGCATTTTCGAGGAGCTTTTGGGCGTTTTGGTCACTTTTCAGGAATTTTTGGGGAATTTTCAGGCTGTTTCGTGAATTTTCGGGGAGTTTTTGGGCATTTTGATGAATTTTCAGGAATTTTTGGGGGATTTTTGGGGAATTTTCAGGCTGTTTCGTGAATTTTCGGGGAATTTTTGGGCATTTTGATGAATTTTCAGGAATTTTCGGGGAATTTTTCGTGAATTTTCAGGCTGTTTCGTGAATTTTCAGATATTTTCAGAGAGTTTTGGGTATTTTGGGAATTTTGGGGGAATTTTTTGGGAATTTTCAGGATATCTTGTGAAGTTTCAGATGTTTTCAGGACGTTTTGGGAATTTTCATGAATTTTAAGGGATTTTTTTGGGAATTTTCAGGCGATTTTGTGAATTTTCAGAGTTTTTTGTTAATTTTTAGATATTTTCAGGAAGTTTTGGGAATTTTCAGGAATTTTAAAGAATTCTTTGGGAATTTTCAGGCTATTTTGCGAATTTTCAGAAGTTTTCAGGAAGTTTTGGGAATTTTTGGGGAATTTTGGGGAATTTTTGGGGAATTTTCAGGTTGTTTTGTGAATTTTCGGGGAGTTTTTGGGCGTTTTGATGACTTTTCAGGAATTTTTTGGGAATTTTTGGGCTGTTTCGTGAATTTTCAGATGTTTTCAGGAAGTTTTGGGTATTTTGGGAATTTTTGAGGAATTTTTGGGGAATTTTTGGGGAATTTTCAGGTTATTTCGTGAATTTTCAGGGAGTTTTTGGGAGTTTTGATGAATTTTCAGTAATTTTCAGGGAACTTTTTGGGAATTTTCAGGAAGTTTTGTGAATTTTCAAGAATTTTCAGGAAGTTTTGGGTATTTTGGGAATTTTCAGGAATTTTTGGGAACTTCCAGGGAATTTTGGGATTTTTGGGGAATTTTCATGCATTATCGTGAACTTTCAGGTATTTTTGGGGAATTTTCATGAGTTTTCATGAATTTTCATGAATTCTCAGGAACTTCCAGGGAATTTTGGGAATTCTGGGGAATTTTCATGAATTTTCATCAACTTTCAGGAATTTTTGGGAACTTTCAGGAATTCTCAGGAACTTCCTGGGAATTTTGGGGAATTTTAAGGAACTTTCAGGAATTTTCGAAAACTTCAGGGGAATCTTGGGAATTTTCGTGAATTTTCAGATATTTTCAGGAAGTTTTGGGTATTTTGGGAATTTTGGGGAATTTTCAGGAATTTTCAGGAATTCTCAGGAACTTCTGGGGAATTTTGGTGCATTTTCGTGAATTTTTGGGAATTTTCATGAATTTTCATTAATTTTTGGGAACTTCCGGGGAATCTTGGGAATTTTGGGGAATTTTCATGCATTTTCATGAACTTCCAGGAATTTTTGTGAATTTTCATGCATTTTCAGGAAATCTCGGAAACTTCCAGGGAATTTTGGGAATTTTGGGGAGTTATCATGCATTTTCAGGAATTTTGAGGAATCTTCAGGAACTTCTGGGGAATCTTGGGAATTTTGGGGAATTTTCGTGAATTTTCATGAATTTTCAAGAATTCTCAGAAACTTCCAGGGAATTTTGGGAATTTTTGGGAATTTTCATGCACTTTCGTCCATTTTCATGAACTTTCAGGAATTTTCGGGAACTTCCGGGAAATCATGGGAATTTTGGGGAATTTTCACGAATTTTCATGAACTTTCAGGAATTTTCATGAATTTTCATGCATTTTCAGGAATTCTCGGGAACTTCCAGGGAATTTTGGGGAATTTTGGGGAGTTTTCATGAACTTTCGTCCATTTTCATGAACTTTCAGGAACTTCCGGGGAATTTTGGGAATTTTCATGCATTTTCATGAACTTCCAGGAATTTTTGTGAATTTTCATGCATTTTCAGGAAATCTCGGAAACTTCCAGGGAATTTTGGGAATTTTTGGGAATTTTCATGCATTTTCATGAACTTTCAGGAATTTTCATGAATTTTCATGCATTTTCAGGAATTCTCGGGAACTTCCAGGGAATTTTGGGGAATTTTGGGGAGTTTTCATGAACTTTCGTCCATTTTCATGAACTTTCAGGAACTTCCGGGGAATCTTGGGAATTTTGGGGAATTTTCATGCATTTTCATGAACTTCCAGGAATTTTTGTGAATTTTCATGCATTTTCAGGAAATCTTGGAAACTTCCAGGGAATTTTGGGAATTTTTGTGAATTTTCATGCATTTTCAGGAAATCTCGGAAACTTCCAGGGAATTTTGGGAATTTTTGGGAATTTTCATGCATTTTCATGAACTTTCAGGAATTTTCATGAATTTTCATGCATTTTCAGGAATTCTCAGAAACTTCCAGGGAATTTTGGGAATTTTTGGGAATTTTCATGCACTTTCGTCCATTTTCATGAACTTTCAGGAATTTTCGGGAACTTCCGGGAAATCATGGGAATTTTGGGGAATTTTCACGAATTTTCATGAACTTTCAGGAATTTTCATGAATTTTCATGCATTTTCAGGAATTCTCGGGAACTTCCAGGGAATTTTGGGGAATTTTGGGGAGTTTTCATGAACTTTCGTCCATTTTCATGAACTTTCAGGAACTTCCGGGGAATCTTGGGAATTTTGGGGAATTTTCATGCATTTTCATGAACTTTCAGGAATTTTCATGAATTTTCATGCATTTTCAGGAAATCTCGGAAACTTCCAGGGAATTTTGGGAATTTTTGGGAATTTTCATGCATTTTCATGAACTTTCAGGAATTTTCGTGAATTTTCATGCATTTTCAGGAATTCTCCGGAACTTCCAGGAATTTTGTGGAATTTTCGTGAATTTTCATGAATTTTCATGAACTTTCATGAATTTTCGGGATTTTTTTTTTTTTTTTGGGAAATTCCCGGGAATTCCCTGCGGTTTCTCGGGGCGCCCCGGCGGCACTCACGCCTGCACGGACTCGCGCTCCAGCAGCGCCGCGTTGAGCAGCCGGTGCAGCTCCTGCTCGTTCTGCGCCGCGCCCGCCGCGCGCTCCGCCAGGTCCCGCAGCCGCAGCCGCCGACGCGGGTTCGGGAACGACGGGTTGGGCGCCTGCCGGCCGGGGGACACCGTGGGGACGCCGCGGGGACGCCGCGGGGACACAGAGGGGACGCACGGAGGGGACGCCGCGGGTACCTCGCCGTCGTCGTCGTCGTCGAGCTCCGCGGAGCTGCCGCGGCCGCGCTCGGCCTCCTCGGGGGGCTCCGGGCTGAGGCCGCCGTTGGTGGTGACAGGAGGGGGGGACACGCCGTGCGACGAGGTCAGGGACAGCTTCTGCGGGGGACAGGGCATGGAGGGTGTCACCGTGTCACCAGTGTCACCGTGTCACCGGTGTCACCCATCATGCCATGGGACAAGGTCAGGGACAGCTTCTGCAGGGGACAGGGGCACGGAGGGTGTCACTATGTCACCGGTGTCACCGGTGTCACCCATCACGCCGTGGGACAAGGTCAGGGACAGCTTCTGCAGGGGACAGGGGCATGGAGGGTGTCACCGTGTCACTCCACACCGGTGTCACTCCACACCGGTGCCACCAGTGTCACTCATCACACCATGGGACAAGGTCAGTGACGGTATCTGTGGTGGGACACGCTCACCCTGGGTGTCCCCACACCCCAGTGTCCCCATTGTCCCCAGCAGTGCCGCTCACCCCGCCATTGACACAATCACTGGCAATGTCCCCACACCCATGTCCCCAGTGTCCCTGTTGTCCCCAGCGGTGCCACTCACCACGCCATGGGACACAGTGTCACTGTCCCCACACCCATGTCCCCATGGTGAGTGTCCCCGTTGTCCCCAGCAGTGCCACTCACCACTCTGTTGACACAATCAGTGTCACTGTCCCCACACCCATGTCCCCAGTGTCCCCAGTGTCCCCACCGGTGCCACTCACCACGCTGTTCACATGATCATAGAAAATGTCCCCACACCCATGTCCTTCCCAGTGTCCCCAGTGTCCCCAGGGGTGCCACTCACCACTCTGTTGACACAATCAGTGTCAATGTCCCCACACCCATGTCCCCAGTGTCCCTGGTGTCCCCAGAGGTGCCACTCACCACTCCATGGGACATAGTGTTAATGTCCCCACACTCATGTCCCTCCCAGTGTCCCCAGCGGTGCCACTCACCACGCCATGGGACACAATCAGTGTCAATGTCCCCACACCCATGTCCCCGTTGTCCCCAGCGGTGCCACTCACCACTCCATGGGACACAGTGTTAATGTCCCCACACCCATGTCCCCAGTGTCCCTGTTGTCCCCCGCGGTGCCACTCACCACTCAGTGGGACACAGTCAGTGTCACTGTCCCCACACCCATGTCCCCATGTCCCCGGTGTCCCCAGTGTCCCCAGTGGTGCCACTCACCACTCCATGGGACACGGTCACTGTCAATGTCCCCACACCCATGTCCCTCCCAGTGTCCCCGTTGTCCCCAGCGGTGCTACTCACCACTCCATGGGACACGGTCAGTGACAGTGTCCCCACACCCATGTCCCCGTTGTCCCCAGCGGTGCCACTCACCACTCCATGGGACACAGTGTTAATGTCCCCACACCCATGTCCCCAGTGTCCCTGTTGTCCCCCGCGGTGCCACTCACCACTCAGTGGGACACAGTCAGTGTCACTGTCCCCACACCCATGTCGCCAGTGTCCCCCGTGGTGCCACTCACCACACCATTGATGCCATCATTGACAATGTCCCCACACCCGTGTCCCCAGTGTCCCCAGGGGTGCCACTCACCACTCCATGGGACACAGTAAGTGACTGTGTCACTGTCCCCACACCCATGTCCCCAGTGTCCCCAGCGGTGCCACTCACCACGCCATGGGACACAATCAGTGTCAATGTCCCCACACCCATGTCCCCTGTACCCAGCGGTGCCACTCACCACGCCGTTGACACAATCAGTGTCACTGTCCCCACACCCATGTCCCTGCCAGTGTCCCCATTGTCCCCAGCGGTGCCACTCACCACGCCGTTGACACCATCAGTGTCACTGTCCCCACACCCATGTCCCTGCCAGTGTCCCCGTTGTCCCTAGCGGTGCCACTCACCACACCATTGATGCCATCATTGACAATGTCCCCACACCCATGTCCCTGCCAGTGTCCCCGCTGTCCCCAGTGGTGCCACTCACCACGCCATTGATGCCATCATTGACAATGTCCCCACACCCATGTCCCTGCCAGTGTCCCCGTTGTCCCCCACGGTGCCACCACTCACCACACCATTGATGCCATCATTGACAATGTCCCCACACCCATGTCCCTGCCAGTGTCCCCGTTGTCCCCAGTGGTGCCACTCACCACACCATTGATGCCATCATTGACAATGTCCCCACACCCATGTCCCTGCCAGTGTCCCCGTTGTCCCCAGTGGTGCCACTCACCACACCATTGGTGCCATCATTGACAATGTCCCCACACCCATGTCCCTGCCAGTGTCCCCGCTGTCCCCCGCGGTGCCACCACTCACCACGCCGTTGACGCCGTGCCGCAGGCCCTGCTTGGGGACCACCACCAGGTAGGTGACGATGCCCTTGTCCCTCAGGTAGTCGCAGCGCGAGCCGCCCTCGCCCGGCTCCACCTCGAACTCGCCCTTCAGGCAGTCCACGGTGCTCTGCGAGATGTGCACGCGCCTGCCCGCGGCCACCGCCGTCACCGGGGCGCCACCGCCGCCACCGCCGGGGCCACCCCGCGGAGGGGACACTCACCCGGGGATGCCGCCGGCCTCCATCTTGTTGGCCACGGTGACGTCGGTGGACCAGACGTCGTACTGCCAGCGCTTCTGGCCCAGCACGCCGCCCAGCACGGCGCCGCTGTGCACGCCCACGCGCATGTCCACCGCCGTGCGCGTCCGCTCCCGCACCGAGCTGCGGCACGGCAAACACCGGGTGGCCACGGGGACACCGGGAGTGGCCACGGGGACTGGCCAGGGGGACCAAGAGTGGCCATGGGGAATGGGAATGGTCATGGAGAATGGGGATGGGGAATGTCCACCGCCTTGCGTGTCCGCTCCTGCACCGAGCTGCGGCACGGCAAAACGGTGGCCACGGGGACACCGCGAGTGGCCATGGGGACCGGGAGTGGCCACGGGGACCGGGAGTGGCCATGAGGACAGGGAGTGGCCACAGGGACCAGGAGTGGCCATGGGGACTGGGAGTGGCCATGAGGACAGGGAGTGGCCACAGGGACCAGGAGTGGCCATGGGGACTGGGAGTTGTCACAGGGAATGGCAATGGGGAATGGGGAATGTCCACCGCCGTGCGCGTCCGCTCCCGCACCGAGCTGCGGCACGGCAAACTGCCGGTGGCCACGGGGACACCGGGAGTGGCTATGGGGACCAAGAGTGGCCACGGGGACCAGGAGTGGCCACCAGGAATGGGAATGGTCACGGGGAATGGGAATGGCCACCGCCGTGCGCGTCCGCTCCCGCACCGAGCTGTGGCACGGCAAACCGCCGGTGGCCACGGGGACACCGCGAGTGGCCACGGGGACCAAGAATGGCCACAGGGACTGGGAGTGGCCACGGGGACCAGGAGTGGCCACAGGGACTGGGAATGGTCACAGGGAATGGGAGCGCATCCGCTCCAGCACCGAGCTGCGGCACGGCAAACGGGAGTGGCCATGGGGACAACAGGAGTGGCCATGGGGACTGGGAGTTGTCACAGGGAATGGCAATGGGGAATGGGGAATGTCCACTGCCGTGCGCGTCCGCTCCCGCACCGAGTTGCGACACGGCAATCGGGTGGCGATGGGGACACCGCGAGTGGCCACTGGGACCAGGAGTGGCCACAGGGATCGGGAGTGGCCACGGGGACTGGGAGCGGTCACAGGGAATGGGGAATGGGGATGGGGAATGTCCACTGCCGTGCGCGTCCGCTCCCGCACCGAGCCGCGGCACGGCAAACCGCGGGTGGCCACGGGGACACCGCGAGTGGCTATGGGGACCAAGAGTGGCCACGGGGACACCGCGAGTGGCTATGGGGACCAAGAGTGGCCAGGGGGACCGGGAGAGGCCATGGGGAATGGGAATGGCCCCAGGGAATAGGGATGGGGAATGGGGAATGGCCACCGCCGTGCATGTCCGCTCCCGCACCGAGCTGCGGCACGGCAAACCGCGGGTGGCCACGGGGACACCGGGAGCGGCCACCAGGAATGGGAATGGGGAATGGGGAATGGGGATTGGAAATGGGGAATGTCCACCGCCGTGCGCGTCCGCTCCCGCACCGAGCTGCGGCACGGCAAACCAGTGGCCACGGGGACACTGGGAGTGGCCACGGGGACCGGGAGTGGCCATGGGGACCAGGAGTGGCCGCCAGGAATGGGAACGGTCACAGGGAATGGGAGTGCTCACAGGGAATGGGGAATGGCCACCGCCGTGCGCATCCACTCCTGCACCGAGCTGCGGCACGGCAAACCGCGGGTGGCCACGGGGACACCGGGAGCGGCCACTGGGACCAAGAGAGGCCACGGGGACCAAGAGTGGCCACCAGGAATGGGAATGGCCACAAGGAAGCAGGAATGGCCACAGGATAACAGGAATGGCCCCAAGGAAACAGGAATGGCCAGGGGGAACCGGGAAAGGCCACAGGAATGTCAGCACAGAATGTGGAATATCCACGGGGAACACAGACAATCCACAGGGAATGCAGCCTCCATCGTCAACAATCGTCCCCCAAGCCCGTTCCCAATTCCCATTCCCCTTCCCATCCCCATTCCCATTTCCATCCCCATTCCATTCTCATTCCATTCCCATCCCCATCCCCATCCCATCCCCATCCCAATTCCCATCCCATCCCATCCCATTATCCCATCCCATCCCAATTCCCATCCCCATCCCACCCCATCCCATCCCAATTCCCATCCCCATCCCATCCCCATCCCATCCCATCCCATCCCATCCCATCCCATCCCATCCCCATCCCAATTCCCATCCCCATCCCAATTCCCATCCCATCCCAATTCCCATCCCCATCCCATCCCATCCCATCCCAATTCCCATCCCATCCCATCCCAATTCCCATCCCATCCCATCCCATCCCATCCCACCCCATCCCTATTCCCATCCCATCCCATCCCTATTCCCATCCCATCCCATCCCATCCCAATTCCCATCCCAATTCCCATCCCACCCCAATTCCCATCCCATCCCAATTCCCATCCCCATTCCCACCCCAATTCCCATCCCATCCCATCCCACCCCATCCCATCCCATCCCATTATCCCATCCCATCCCATCCCATCCCATCCCAATTGCCATCCCCATCCCATCCCCATCACATCCCATCCCATCCCCATCCCAATTCCCATCCCATCCCATCCCATCACATCCCATCCCATCCCCATCCCAATTCCCATCCCATCCCAATTCCCATCCCCATTCCCACCCCAATTCCCATCCCATCCCACCCCATCCCATCCCATCCCATTATCCCATCCCATCCCAATTCCCATCCCATCCGCATCCCATCCCATCCCATCCCATCCCATCCAAACCCATCCCATCCCATCCCATCCCATCCCATCCCATCCCATCACATCCCATCCCATCCCCATCCCCATCCCCATCCCCATCCCCATTCCCGTCCCCATTCCCAGCCAATTCCCATCCCATCCCATGCCATCCCATCCCATTCCAATCTCATCCCATCCCCATCCCCATCCCATCCCCATTCCCGTCCCCATTCCCATTCCCATTCCCATCCCATCCCCATTCCCATCCCATCTGATCCCATCCCATCCCATCCCAATTCCCATCCCATCCCAATTCCCATCCCCATTCCCACCCCAATTCCCATCCCAATTCCCATCCCAATTCCCATCCCATCCCATTCCCATTCCAATTCCCATCCCATCCCAATTCCCATCCCATCCCCATTCCCATCCCAATTCCCATCCCATCCCATCCCATTCCAATTCCCATCCCCATCCCCATCCCCATCCCACCCCAATTCCCATCCCCATCCCCATCCCACCCCAATTCCCATCCCAATTCCCATCCCACCCCAATTCCCATCCCCATCCCCATCCCCATCCCACCCCAATTCCCACCCCAATTCCCATCCCATTCCCAGTTCCCGCTCCCGCCGCTCCTTACGCGATGGCCTCCACCATGGCCAGCCCCATCCGGATGGAGCAGGCCGCGTGGTCCTCCCGGAATTCCGGCAGCCCGCAGATGCAGTAGTAGCAATCCCCCAGGATCTTGATCCGCAGCTGGTGATGTTTCTGGGAACGACCCCGGAATAATCCCCGGGATAACCCCGCCATTCCCATCATCCCCCCCCAGCTCACATTTCCCACCCCCTTTCCCACCCATCGGAGCGGCGGCGCCTCCGTCACCTCGGCGGGCTCCGGGCCTCGCGGCGCCCGTCCCGGGTGGTTTTTTTTTCCCGGGATTTTTTTTTCCCGGGAATTGCGGGAATTCCGGGAATGGCGGCACTCACGGCGGCCAGCTTGTCGAAGCGGGCGAAGAGCTCGTTGAGGAGCTTGACGAGCTCCTGGGCGCTGCAGGACGACGAGAGCTGCGTGAAGCCCACGATGTCGGCAAACAGGATGCTGCGGCGGGAACGGCGCCCCCGGATCAGCCTCCAGCGCCCCCGCTCCCCTCATCCCAGAAAAAATATCCCGGAATGTGGCATGCCAACGCAATCCCGACTTCCTCATTCCCAGTTTTCCCAAAAAAAAAATTTCAGGGTGTGGTGATGCAAACGCAATCCCAACTTTTTCGTTCCCGTTTTCCCCAAAAAAATCCTGGAATGTGGTGATACAAATGCAATCCCAACTTCCTCGTTCCCGTTTCCCAAAAAAAAAATCCCCGAATGTGGGGATACAAACGCAATCCCAACTTTCTCATTCCCAGTTTTCCCAAAAAAGATCCCAGATGTGGTGATACAAACGCAATCCCAACTTTTTCATTTCCAGTTTTCCCAAAAACATTCTGGGTGTGGCCATAAAACTCAATCCCAACTCTCACATTCCCATTTTCCCAAGAAAGAATCCCTGGATGAGATGATACAGGCTCAATCCCAACTTTTTCATTCCCAGTTTGCCCAAAAAAAAAATCCTGGATATGGCCAAAATTATGTTCCACAAACTCAATCCCAACTTCCTCGTTCCCGTTTTCCAAAAAAATCCTGGAATGTGGCGATACAAACGCAATCCCAACTTCCTCATTCCAGTTTTCCCAAAAAAATCCTGGAAGGTGGTGATACGAACTCAATCCCGACTTCCTCATTCCAGTTTTCCCAAAAAAATCCTGGAATGTGGTGATACAAAGGCAATCCCAACTTTCTCGTTCCCGTTTCCCAAAAAAAAATCCCCGAATGTGGGGATACAAATGCAATCCCAACTTTCTTATTCCCAGATTTCCCAAAAAAAAGATCCTGGATGTGGCCAAAATGACGCTCGACAAACTCAATCCCGACTTCCTCATTCCAGTTTTCCCAAAAAAATCCCAGAATGTGGCGATGGAAACACAATCCCAACCTTTTCATTCCCAGTTTTCCCAAAAAAATTCCCGGAATGTGGGGATACAAACTCAATTCCAACTTTTCATTCCCAGTTTTCCCCCCCAAAAAACCTGGGATATGGCCAAAATTATGCTCCACAAACTCAATCCAAATTTTTTCATTCCCATTTTCCCAAAAAATTCCCGGGTGTGACGATACAAACGCAATCCCAACTTCCTCGTTCCGGTTTCCCAAAAAAATCCCGGAATGTGGGGATACAAACTCAATCCCGACTTCCTCATTCCAGTTTTCCCAAAAAAATCCCAGGTGTGGTGATGCAAACGCAATCCCGACTTTCTCATTCCAGTTTTCCCAAAAAATTCCTGGAATGTGGCGATACGAACTCAATCCCAACTTTCTCGTTCTGGTTTCCCAAAAAAAATTCCAGAATGTGTCGATACAAATGCAATCCCAACTTCCTCATTCCCGTTTCCCAAAAAAAAAATCCTGGAAGGTGGTGATACAAACGCAATCCCAACTTTCTCATTCCCAGTTTTCCCAAAAAAAAATCCCGGAATGTGGCGATACGAACTCAATCCCGACTTCCTCATTCCAGTTTTCCCCCAAAAATATTCCAGGATATGCTGAAAACGGCGCTCTACAAACTCAATCCCAACTCAATCCCAATTTTGGGAATTTCGTCCGGTTTTCCGGGAATATTTTCTGCAAGGAATAGGCAAATTTTGGGAATTCCCGCCAGTTTTCCGGGAATGTTTTCTGTGCGGAACGCGGCAATTTTAGGAAATTCCCACCGATTTTCTGGGAACGTTTTCCATGCAGAATGGGAGAATTTTGGGAATTCCCGCTGATTTTCCGCATGGAACAGGGGAATTTTGGGGAAATTCCCCACCCTTTTCCGGGAATATTTTCTGGGCAGAATGGGAAAATTTTGGGAATTTTCGGCATTTTTCCAGGAACATTTTCCCTGCTGGAATTTCAGGAATTCCCGCTGATTTTCCAGGAAGGTTTTCCATGCAGAACGGGCGAATTTTGGGAATTCTCCTCAGTTTCCTGGGAACATTTTCCACGTGGAACGGGGGGGGGAATTTCTGGAAATTCCCGTTGGTTTTCCGGGAACATTTTCCACTCGGAATGGGAGAATTTTGGGAATTCTCAGCGGTTTTCCAGGAACATTTTCTGCGCCGGAATTCCGGGAACCCCCCGCCGCTTTCCTGGTGGCATTTTCCACACGGAATGGGGGGAATTTTGGGAATTCCCTCTGTTTTCAAGGGAAAGTTTTCCATGCCAGAATTTTGGGGAATTCCTGCCGGTTTTCCAAGAGCATTTTCTGGGCAGAATGAGGGAATTTTGGGAATTCTCGGCTGTTTTCCAGGAACGTTTTCCACGCCGGAATTCTGGGAACCCCCGCCGCTCTCCTGGCAGCATTTTCCACACGGAACAGGCGGAATTTCGGGGATTCCCTCGGGTTTTCTGGGAATGTTTTCCACGTGGGACGGGGGAATTTTGGGAATTCCCACTGGTTTCCAGGGAAAGTTTTCCACGCCGGAATTTTGGGAATTCCCGCTGCTTTCCTGGCACCATTTCCCACGCAGAACGGAGGGAATTTTGGGGATTCCCTTGGGTTTTCTGGGAATGTTTTCCACCTCAGACAGGGGAATTTTGGGCAATTCCCGCCGGTTTTCCAAGAAAATTTTCTGGGCAGAATGGGGGAATTTCGGGAATTCCCACGGGTTTTCCTGGAACATTTTCCCACTGGAATTTCGGGGATTCCCACCATTTTTCCCACTGGGATTCTGGGGATTCCCACCGGTTTTCCAAGAGCATTTTCTGGGCAGAATGAGGGAATTTTGGGGATTCCCGTTGGTTTTCTGGGAACATTTTCCACTTGGAATGGGAAAATTTCAGGAATTCCCAGCGGTTTTCCAGGAACATTTTCCACTTGGAATGGGAGAATTTTTGGAATTCCTGGCGGTTTTCCAAGAACATTTTCCACGCCAGAATTCTGGGAACCCCCGCCGGTTTCCTGACAGCATTTTCTGTGCGGAACAGGCGGAACTTCGGGGATTCCCTCGGGTTTTCTGGGACTGTTTTCCATGTGGGACAGGGGAATTTTGGGAATTCCCACTGGTTTCAAGGGAAAGTTTTCCACGCCGGAATTTTGGGAATTCCCGCCGCTTTCCTGGCAGCATTTTCCACCCAGAACGGAGGGAATTTCGGGGATTCCCACCGGTTTTCCAGGAGCGTTTTCCACTCGGAATGGGAGAATTTTGGGAATTCCCGTTGGTTTTCCAAGAGCATTTTCTGGGCAGAATGAGGGAATTTTGGGGATTCCCGTTGGTTTTCTGGGAACATTTTCCACTCGGAATGGGAAAATTTCGGGAATTCCCAGCGGTTTTCCAGGAACATTTTCCACACCGGAATTTTGGGGAACCCCCGCCGCTCTCCTGGCGGCATTTTCCGCGCGGAACGGGCGGAATTTCTGGGATTCCCTTGGGTTTTCCGGGAACATTTTCCACTCGGAATGGGAGAATTTTGGGGAATTCCTGCCGGTTTTCCAAGAACACTTTCTGGGCAGAATGAGGGAATTTTGGGAATTCCCGCTGATTTTTCCATTAATGTTTTCCATGCCAGAATTCCGGGAACACCCGCCGCTCTCCTGGCAGCATTTTCCGTGCAGAATGGGTTGAACTTTGGGGATTCCCTTGGGTTTTCTGGGATCGTTTTCCACCTCAGACGGGGGAATTTTGGGGAATTCCCGCTGGTTTTCCAAGAGCATTTTCTGGGCAGAATGGGAGAATTTTGGGAATTCCTGGTGGTTTTCCAAGAGCATTTTCTGGGCAGAATGAGGGAATTTTAGGAATTCCCGCCGGTTTTCCAAGAGCATTTTCTGGGCAGAATGGAGGGAATTTTGGGAATTCCCGCCGGTTTTCCAAGAGCATTTTCTGGGCAGAATGAGGGAATTTTGGGAATTCCCGTTGGTTTTCCAGGAACATTTTCCCCACCGTAATTCCGGGAACTCCCGCCGCTCTCCTGGCGGCATTTTCCGCGCGTAACGGGCGGAATTTCTGGGATTGCCGCCCGTTCTGGCGGGGCGGCGGGAAGGGGGGGTTGGGGATGTGTTTGGGAATGCCGGGAACGCGGCGGGCAGGGTTTCCCGGGATTCACCTGACGTTCTCGTGGCGGTACATGTACATGGTGTTGAACTGCTGCAGCTCCTTCTGGCTCGGGTCCTTCTTCATGTCCTTCAGCATCTCGTCCGCCACGTGCTTGGGCAGGATGGACAGCATCAGCCGCTCCTGCCGGCCGGAAAACACGGAATGACGGCGGGAAAGGCCTCGGGAATGGCGGGGGAAGGCGTCGGGAATGGCGGGGGAAAGCATCGGGAATGCTGGGGGGAGAAATCATCGGGAAATCTGGGGGGAAATGTCGGGAAATGTAGGGGAAAAACATTGTCAGGAATCCCACAAGAAAAACATCAGGAATCCTGGGGCAAAGTGTCGGGAATTCTGGGGGAAAGCGTCGGGAATGCTGGAGGAAAGCCTCGGGAATGCTGGAGGAAAGCCTCGGGAATGCTGGGGGAATGCATCGGGAATGCTGGGGGGAAAGTGTTGGGAATTCTGGGGGAAAGTGTCGGGAATGGTGGGGGAAAGCGTCGGGATTGCTGGGGGAAAACATCAGGAATTCCGGGGGAAAAAACATCAGGAATTCTGGGGCAAAGTGTCGGGAATTCTGGGGGAAAGCGTCGGGAATGCTGGAGGAAAGCCTCGGGAACGCTGGAGGAAAGCCTCGGGAATGCTGGGGGAATGCATCGGGAATGCTGGGGGGAAAGTGTCGGGAATTCTGGGGGGAAAGCGTTGGGAATGCTGGAGGGAAAGCGTTGGGAATTCTGGGGGAAAGTGTCGGGAATGGTGGGGGAAAGCGTCGGGAATGCTGGGGGAAAGCGTCGGGATTGCTGGGGGAAAACATCAGGAATTCTGGGGGAAAAAACATCAGGAATTCTGGGGCAAAGTGTCGGGAATTCTGGGGGAAAGCGTTGGGAATTTCAGGGGAAAGCGTCGGGAATGCTGGAGGAATGCATCAGGAATTCTGGGGAAAACACTCAGGAATTCTGGGGCAAAGTGTCGGGAATTCTGGGGGAAAGCGTCGGGAATGGTGGGAGAAAGCATCGGGAATGTGGAGGAAAGCGTCGGGAATGCTGGGGAGAAAGTGTTGGGAATGCTGGGGGAAAGCGTCAGGAATTTCAGGGGAAAAATTGGGAATTCTGGGGGCAGAAAACATCGTGAATTCTGAGGGGGGAAAACGTCAGCAACCCTGGGGAAAAAAGTCGGGAATTCAGGGGGAAAGCGTCGGGAATTCTGGGGGAAAGCATCGGGAATGATGGGGGAAAGCGTCAGGAATGCTGGGGGAAAGCGTCAGGAATGCTGGGGAGAAAGTGTCGGGAATGCTGGGGGAAAGAGTCGGGAATTCTGGGGGAAAGTGTCAGGAATTCTGGGGGAGAAGGCGTCAGGAATGCTGGGGGAAAGCCTTGGGAATGCTGGGGGGAAAGCGTTGGGAATGCTGGGGGGGAAAGCATCAGGAATGTTGGGGGAAAGCGTCAGGAATTCTGGGGGGAAAGCGTCGGGAATGCTGGGGGAAAACATCAGGAATTCCGGGGGAAAAAACATCAGGAATTCTGGGGCAAAGTGTCGGGAATTCTGGGGGAAAGCGTCGGGAATGCTGGAGGAAAGCCTCAGGAATGCTGGAGGAAAGCCTCAGGAATGCTGGGGGAATGCATCGGGAATGCTGGGGGGAAAGTGTCGGGAATTCTGGGGGGAAAGCGTTGGGAATGCTGGAGGGAAAGCGTTGGGAATTCTGGGGGAAAGTGTCGGGAATGGTGGGGGAAAGCGTCGGGATTGCTGGGGGAAAACATCAGGAATTCTGGGGGAAAAAACATCAGGAATTCTGGGGGAAAAAACATCAGGAATTCTGGGGCAAAGTGTCGGGAATTCTGGGGGAAAGCGTTGGGAATTTCAGGGGAAAGCGTCGGGAATGCTGGAGGAATGCATCAGGAATTCTGGGAAAAACACTCAGGAATTCTGGGGCAAAGTGTCGGGAATTCTGGGGGAAAGCGTCGGGAATGGTGGGGGAAAGCATCGGGAATGTGGAGGAAAGCGTCGGGAATGCTGGGGAGAAAGTGTCGGGAATGCTGGGGGAAAGCGTCAGGAATTTCAGGGGAAAAATCGGGAATTCTGGGGGGAGAAAACATCGTGAATTCTGAGGGGAGAAAACGTCGGCAACGCTGGGGGAAAAAGTCGGGAATTCAGGGGGAAAGCGTCGGGAATGCTGAGGGAAAGTGTTGGGAATGATGGGGGAAAGCGTCGGAGATGCTGGGGAGAAAGCATCGGGAATGCTGGGGGAAAGCGTCGGGAATGCTGGGGGAAAGCGTCGGGAATGCTGAGGGAAAACATTGGGAATTCTGGGGGAGAAAGCATCAGGAATGCTGGGGGAAAGCGTCGGGGATGGTGGGGGAAAGCATCGGGAAATCTGGGGATAAAAGTCGGGAATTCTGGGAGAAAAATCAGGAGTTCTGGGGGAAAGTGTCAGGAATTCTGGGGGGAAATTGGGAATGCTAGGGGGAAAAAACATCGGGAATTCTGGAGGAGAAACGTCGGAAATCCTGGGGGAAAATGTTGGGAATTCTGGGGGGAAAAGTCAGGAATGCTGGGGAGAAAATGTCAGGAATGCTGGGGGAAAGTGTCGGGAATGCTGGGGAGAAAGTGTCAGGAACGCTGGGGAGAAAGCGTTGGGAAAATGTCAGGAATTGCAGGGGAAAAAAACATCAGGAATCCCATGAGGAAAACATCAGTAACTCTGGGGGGAAACATTGGGAATCCTGGGGGAAAGCGTCTGGAATTCCAGGAGAAAACATCGGAAATTTGGGGGAAAATGTTGTGAATTCTGGGGGAAAGCGTTGGGAATTCTGGGGAGAAATATCAGGAATTCTGGGGGAAAACATTGGGAATGCCAGGAGAAATATCAGGAATTCTGGGAGAAAACATCGGAAATTCTGGGGGAAAAATCAGGAATTCTGTGAGAAAACATCGGAAATTCTGGGGGAAAATGTTGGGAATTCTGGGGAAAAACGTCGGAAATTCTGGGGGAAAGCATCGGAAATTCTGGGGGGAAAGCGCAAGGAATTCCAGGGGAAAGCATTGGGAATTCCAGGGGAAAAATCAGGAATTCTAGGGGGGAAAAAACATTGGGAATTCTGGGGGAAAACATCAAGAATTCTAGGGGAAACCATCAGAAATTCTGGGGGGAAAATTTGGAATTACGGGGGAAAATATCAGGAATTCTGGGGGAAAAGCATTGGGAATTCCAGGGGGAAACACTGGGAATTCGAGGGGGAAAATTGGGAATTCTGGGGGAAAAAAAGTCAGGAATCCCAGGGGAAAAACATCAGGAATTCCAGGGGGAAATTATCAGGAATTCTGGGCAAAGTCGGGTGTGGTAGAGAGGGAGGGGTTGATTCATCCCTGGGAGTGTCCATGGAAAGGTTGGAGCACCCCGGGATCGGGGTGGGAATGGGATGGGATTGAAGGTCCGTGGATCCCATCCCAAACCATTCCGGGATTCTGGGATCCAGGATCCATCCCGAGGGGTTTTGATGGAATTTGGGGATGGAAAAGGGAAGGGAGACCCTTCCTGGAGTCCCCAATTCCAAGGAAATTCCCAAAATTCCTTCACAGAGAGGAGTTGGGATGGGGCTGGATCCAATGGCAGGATGGGAGATCCGGGAATGGAGGGAATTCCCTGGAAAAGGGGAGGGATTTGGGGTGGGATTTGGGAAGGAGTTCCTGGCTGGGGGGGTGGGGAGGGGCTGGGCTGGAATTCCCAGAGAATCCCTGGATCGCTGGGAGTGTCCAAGGAAAGGCTGGGCCAAGAAAGGAAAGGGATCTGCTCTGAGGTCCCCTCAGATCCCTCAGAGCTTCCCCACGGAGTAAAATATTCCCGGTGGGATCCGCCCATGGAAGAGCACTGAATCCCACATCCCAAATCCCAAATCCCACACCCCACATCCCATACCCACATCCCAAATCCCAAATCCCACATCCCAAATCCCAAATCCCAAATCCCACACCCCACATCCCATACCCACATCCCAAATCCCAAATCCCACATCCCAAATCCCAAACCCCACATCCCATACCCAAATCCCAAATCCAACATCCCAAATCCCACATCCCAAATCCGAAATCCCACATCCCACATGTCCCAGATTCAGATCCCAGATCCAAATCCCACATTCCAAATCCATGGGTGGGTCAGGGATGGATCTGGGATCGATATCCCTGGATCAGGGATGGATCAGGGATGGATCAGGGATCGATCTCCCTGGATTGGGAATGGATCAGGGATCGATCTCCCTGGATCAGGGATGGATCAGGGATGGATATCCCTGGATCAGGGATGGATCAGGGATCGATATCCCTGGATCGGGAATGGATCAGGGATGGATCTCCCTGGATCAGGGATGGATCAGGGATCGATATCCCTGGATCAGGGACGGATCAGGGATCGATATCCCTGGATCAGGGATGGATCAGGGATGGATCTCCCTGGTTCAGGGATGGATCTCCCTGGATCAGGGATGGATCAGGGATCGATATCCCTGGATCAGGGACGGATCAGGGATCCATCTCCCTGGATCAGGAATGGATCAGGGATCAATATCCCTGGATCAGGGATGGATATCCCTGGATCAGGGCTGGTTCTGCAGCTGGAGCAGGGACGGACTCGCCCAGCTCCGCGTGGGAATCTCCCTGGAACACACAGAGCTCTGCTAACGAGATGGATTTTCCCCCGGGAACCCGGGAATTCTGCTGGGAACGCCAGCGTGCGGCAGAGCCGTTGCCGGAGCAACGGCTCCGTGTCCCCGTCCCCGTTCCCAGGAGATTCCCAAGGAATGGCTCCGTCTCCCTGTCCCCGTTCCCAGGAGATTCCCAAGGAACGGCTCCGTCTCCCTGTCCCCGTTCCCAGGAGATTCCCAAGGAACGGCTCCGTCTCCCTGTCCCCGTTCCCAGGACAAAATTCCTGGCCCTTCCCAGCTCCCCAGTCCCTGCCTGGCTCAGCCCCAGGGACATCCCAGTGGGAACAGGGATGGAATCCGCTCCGGAACCTGTATTTCGGGATCCCGTTCCCACCTCCCACCTCGATCCCAAAATCCTGCTGAGCATCCCAGCCCTATTCCTGATCCATTCCCATTCCCACCTGGCATTGTGTTCCCACCTCCCACCACAATCCTAAAATCCCACTGGGTATCCCGGCCCCATTCTCAATCCCATTCCCATTCACCATCTCATTCCCATTCCCAATCCCATTCCCAATCCCATTCCCCTTCCTGATCTCATTCCCATTCCCATTCCCATTGCCATCCCAATCCCAATCCCATCCCCTTTCCCATTCCCATTCCCAACCCCATTCCTGGCCCCAATCCCATCTCAATCCCATTCCCAATCCCATTCCCATTCCCAATCCCATTCCCCTTCCTGATCTCATTCCCATTCCCATTCCCAACCCCATTCCCAACCCCATTCCCAATCCCATCCCCATCCCATTCCCATCTCACACCCATTCCCATTCCCAATCCCATTCCCAATCCCATTCCCATCCCAATCTCAATCCCATCCCCTTTCCCATTCCCATTCCCCATCCCCATTCCCAGCCCCATTCCCAATCCCATCCTCTCCCATTCCCATCTCACACCCATTCCCATCCCAATCCCATTCCCAATCCCATTCCCCTTCCTGATCCCATTCCCATTCCCATTCCCATTCCCATTCCCATCCCATTCCCAATCCCATTCCCATTCCCATTCCCATTCCCATTCCCATTCCCATTCCCAATCCCCATTCCCAACCCCATTCCCAATCCCATCCCCATCCCATTCCCATCTCACACCCATTCCCATTCCCAACCCCATTCCCAATCCCATTCCCCTTCCTGATCTCATTCACAATCCCATTCCCATTCCAATCCCAATCTCACTCCCGCCCCCATTCCCGATCCCATTCCCGCATTCCCGATCCCCATTCCCGATCCGCATTCCCGCGTTCCCGGCGTCCCCACCTGCTGCTGGCTCTGCTCCTCCAGGTTGAGTTTGACCTCCAGCGACTGCCGCGCCTCCAGGAACGCCTTCCGGTGCTTCCGGTCCGCCATCACGTACGACATGGCGCCCACCGCCACCGCGCAGGCGTACAGCGCCACGTTGGACACCAGCTGCGGATTGGGATCGCGGGATGCTCGGGAATTTGGGATATTTGGGATGGAACAGTGGGAATTCGGGAGGAGCGCCTTCCGGTGCTTCCGGTCGGCCATCACGTACGACATGGCGCCACCGCCACCGCGCAGGCGTACAGCGCCACGCTGGATGGGAACGGGCCCGGATTTGGGATATTGGGGATATTCGGGAATTTGGGATATTCAGGATGGAACAGTGGGAATTCGGGAGGAACGCCTTCCGGTGCTTCCGGTCGGCCATCACGCACGACATGGCGCCACCACCACCGCGCAGGCGTACAGCGCCACGCTGGACACCAGCTGCGGATTGGGATCGCGGGATGCTCGGGAATTTGGGATCACGGGATATTCGGGAATTTGGGATATTTGGGATGGAACAATGGGAACTGGGAGGAACGCCTTCCGCTGCTTCCGGTCGGCCATCACGCACGACATGGCGCCCACCGCCACCACGCAGGCGTACAGCGCCACGTTGGACACCAGCTGCGGATTGGGATCGCGGGATGCTCGGGAATTTGGGATGTTCGGGATATTCGGAATTTGGGATATTCGGGCTATTCGGGAATTTGGGATATTTGGGATATTCAGGAAGGAAAAGGAGGAATTTGGGATATTTGGGATATTTGGGAATGAACGAACAGCAGGGATTTGGGATCACGGGATATTTGGGATGGAATGTCAGGGGTTTGGGATCACGGGATATTCGGGAAGGAAGAAGAGGAATTTGGGATCACAGGATACTCGGGAAGGAACGGCGGGAATTTGGGGTCAGGGATATTTGGGATGGAATGGCAGGGGTTTGGGATCAGGGATTTTTTGGGATGGAACAGCAGGGACCTGGGATCTCAGGATCTTTGGGGTGGAAAGGAGGGAATTTGGGATCTCAGGATCAAACAGTGGGGATTTGGGATTGTGGGATCTCCAGGAAGAAACAGCAGGAATTCGGGATCACAGGATATTTGGGAAGAACCAGCCAGAATTTGGGATCGCGGGATATTTGGGAGGAAACAACACGAATTTGGGATCACAGGATATTTGGGAAGAACCAGTCAGAATTTGGGATCGTGGGATCTCCAGGATGAACAAGGAGGAATTCCAGGATGAGCAGATCCAGCAGGAATTTGGGATCACAAGATATTTGGGAAGAACCAGCCAGAATTTGGGATCGTGGGATCTCCGGGATGAACAAGGAGGAATTCCAGGATGAGCAGATCCAGCAGGAATTTGGGATCGCAGGATATTTGGGAAGAACCAATCAGAATTTGGGATCGCGGGATATTTGGGAGGAAACAGCAGGAATTTGGGATCGCAGGGTATTTGGGAAGAACCAGCCAGAATTTGGGATCGCGGGATATTTGGGAGGAAACAACATGAATTTGGGATCACAGGATATTTGGGAAGAACCAGTCAGAATTTGGGATCGTGGGATCTCCAGGATGAACAAGGAGGAATTCCAGGATGAGCAGATCCAGCAGGAATTTGGGATCGCAGGATATTTGTGAAGATCCAGCCAGAATTTAGGATCATGGGAGATTTGGGAGGAAACAGCAGGAATTTGGGATCGCAGGGTATTTGGGAAGAACCAGTCAGAATTTGGGATCGCAGGGTATTTGGGAAGAACCAGCCAGAATTTGGGATCATGGGATCTCCGGGATGAACAAGGAGGAATTCCAGGACGAGCGGATCCAGCACGGCCCCGATCTTTGTTCCAACCCTGAAGAAAAACCTCGGATCCCATTTCGGGATAAACCTCGGGAATTCAGGGGGAAAAGCGGCCCCGGGAGCACCCCGGGGGACTCCCGGGATTCAAAATCCCGGAGATGTTTTGGAAAAAGGCGGCGGCTGGGCCGGGATCCCGGGGGGTCCCAGGAGATCCCGGGGGAAGGCAGCTGCTCCGAGCGGATCACGTGGCGCCTTTCCCTGGGAATTGCAGCCCTCGGAGCGAGAAAGCTCCGGAAAAACACGGCCGGGCTCTGAATCCGCATTCCCGGGAACGGCCAGAAATTCGGGAGCAAAATCCTGTTCCAGCCAACCGGGAACATCCAGCGCGGGGGGTGGATCCCGGGTGATCCCATGGGATTGGTCCAGATCCATGAGATGGATCCTGATCCCATGGATTGGATCCTGATCCCAGGGATTGGATCCTGACCCCATGGATGGGATCCTGATCCCATGGATTGGATCTTGACCCCATGGATGGGATCCTGATCCCATGGATTGGATCTTGACCCCGTGGATGGGATCCTGATCCCAGGGATTGGATCCTGACCCCAGGGATTGGATCCTGATCCCATGGATTGGATCCTGATCCCATTGGCTGGGTCCTGACCCCATGGATTTGATCCTGATCCCATGGATTGGATCCTGTCCCCATGGATGGGATCCTGTCCCCATGGATTGAATCCTGACCCCACAGGATTGATCCAGATCCATGGGATGCATCCCATCTTTGGGTTGGATCATGTTCCCCTGGGATGGATCCTGTCCCCCGGGATTGGATCCTGATCCATGGATTGGATCCTGTCCCCATGGATTGGATCCTGATCCTGAGGACTAGATCCTGATCCATAGGATTGGATCCTGATCCATGGGATTGATCCTGACCCCATGGATTTGATCCTGATCCCATGGATTGGATCCTGACCCCATTGGCTGGGTCCTGACCCCACAGGATTGATCCTGATCCCATGAGATGGATCCAGATCCCATGGGATGAATACAGATCCCCTTGGCTGAATCTTGACCCCATGGATTGGATCCTGACCCCAGGGATTGGATACTGATTCCATGGCCTGGATCCTGATCCCATTGGCCGGGTCCTGACCCCATGGGTTGGCTCCTGATCCCATTGGCTGGATCCTGACCCCACAGGATTGGATCCTGATCCCATGAGATGGATCCCATCCTTGGGTCGGATCATGTCCCTTTGGGATGGATCCTGATCCCATGGATTGGGTCCTGATCCTGAGGACTCGATCCTGATCCATGGGATTGGATCCTGATCCATGGGATGGATCCTGACCCCATGGATTGGATCCTGACCTCATGGATCGGATCCTGACACCATGGATTGGATCCTGATCCCATGGAACAGATCCTGACCCTATGGATTGGTTCCTGATCCATGGGATTTGATCCTGATCCCATGGATGGCCACAGTAAGCTGGCAACACCAGGAATGCTGAAAATCCCGGGAATGCCGAAAACCCTGGGAATCGTCTCACCCATCCCATTCCAGCTGCTCTTCCATGAGTGTCCTGCTGCCCTTCCATGAGTCTTATCCCAAAAAAACCCCTCCCAATGTGTCCCGGGATCCGAAACACTTCCCAGATCCCACATTTTGTGGGAAAAGTTCCAGCACGGAGGAGATGGCGGATCCCAAATTCCAAATCCTGTGGGAAAAGCTCCAGGCAAGAGGAGATCCTGGATCCCAGAATCTGCCGGAAAAGCTCCAATCCTGTATCCCAAATTCTGTGGGAAAAGTTCCGATCACAAATCCCAAATTCTGTGGGAAAAGCTCCAACATGGAGGAGATCTCGGATCCCAAATCCTGTGGGAAAAGCTTCCATCCCAAATCCCAAATTCCGTGGGAAAAATCTCTGATCCCAAATCCCAAATTCTGCAGGAAAATCTCCAATCCCAAATCCTAGATTCTGTGGGAAAATCTTCAATCCCATATCCCAATTGATGTGGGAAAAATTCCGATCCCAGATCCCAAATTCTGCAGGAAAAGTCCCAATCCCAGGCCCCAAATCCTGCGGGAAAAGCTCCAACATGGAGGAGAGCTTGGATCCCAAATCCTGTGGGAAAACCTCCCATCCCAAATCCCGAATTCCGTGGGAAAAGCTCCAATCCCAAATCCCAAATTCTGCGGGCAAAGCTCCAATCTCAAATCCCAAATCCTACAGGAAAAGCTCCAATCACAGATCCCAAAATCTGCAGGAAAAGCTCCGATCCCAAATCCCAAATTCTTCAGGAAAAGCTCCAATCCCAAATCCCAAATTCTGCAGGAAAAGCTCCAGCACGGAGGAGATCCCGGATCCCAAATCCCAAATTCTGTGGGAAAAGCAGCGATCCTGAATCCCAAATATTCTGTGGGAAAAGTTCTGATCCAGATCCCAAATCCTAAGGGAAAAGCTCCAGCACAGAGGCAACCCCAGATCCCAAATCCTGTGGGAAGAGCTCCCATCCCAAATCCCAAATTCTGTGGGAAGAGCTCCCATCCCAAATCCCAAATTCTGCAGGAAAATCTTCAATCCCAGATCCCAAATTCTGCAGGAAAAGCTCCAGCACAGAGGCAACCCCAGATCCCAAAATCTGTGGGAAAACCTCCCATCCCAGTTTCCAGATCCCGGGGGGAAAAGCTCCAATCCCAAATCCCAAATCCTGGAAAAACTCCAATCCCATTCCCAAACCATTTCCCGTCCATTCCTGCCCCATTCCCACCCTTCCCTTCCCATTCCCAGACCATTCCCGCTCCATTCCCGCGCCTGCCTGGCCAGAACCCCTCCATCCATGGAATTCCCACCATTCCCATCTCATTCCCAGCCCATTCCCGCTCCATTCCTGCACCTGCCTGGCCAGAACCCCTCAATCCATGGAATTCCCACCATTCCCACACCAGTCCCACCCCATTCCCTGTCCATTCCCTCTCCATTCCTGCTCCATTCCCATCGCTTTTCCACAATTCCCACCATTCCCACCCCATTCCCGCTCCATTCCCGCACCTGCCTGGCCACAACCCCTCCATCCATGGAATTCCCACCATTCCCACCCCACTCCCGCTCCATTCCCGCACCTGCCTGGCCACAACCCCTCCATCCATGGAATTCCCACCATTCCCACCCCACTCCCGCTCCATTCCCGCACCTGCCTGGCCAGAACCCCTCCATCCATGGAATTCCCGCCCCATTCCCGCACCTGCCTGGCCACCTCCTCTGGATCCATGGCATTCCCGCCCCATTCCCGCACCTGCCTGACCAGCACCCCTCCATCCATGGAATTCCCGCCCCGTTCCCGCACCTGCCTGGCCACCTCCCCCGGATCCATGGCATTCCCGCCCCATTCCCACCCCATTCCCGCCCCATTCCCGCACCTGCCTGGCCACCTCTCCCGGCTCCGCGCGGTCGCGGCCCCTCTGGAGCTGCAGGATTCCCAGGACGAGCGCGTGGGCGCCGCAGGAGGCGGCCGCCAGCAGCAGGATCCGCGCCAGGCCCACCCCATTCCCAGACCATTCCCAGCCCATTCCCGGCCCATTCCACCATTCCCACCTCTTTCCCTGTCCATTCCCTGTCCATTCCCGCACCTGCCTGGCCAGAACCCCTCGATCCATGGAATTCCCACCATTCCCACACCAGTCCCTTTCCATTCCCGCACCTGCCTGGCAGGAAGCACTCCATCTACGGAATTCCCACTCCATTCCCGCACCTGCCTGACCACCTCCCCCGGATCCAGGGAATTCCCACCATTCCCACACCATTCCCGCCCCATTCCCGCACCTGCCTGGCCACCTCCCCTCCATCCATGCAATTCCCGCACCTGCCTGGCCAGCACCCCTCCATCCATGGAATTCCAATCATTCCCGCCCCATTCCCGCCCCGTTCCCGCACCTGCCTGGCCACAACCCCTCCATCCATGGAATTCCAATCATTCCCGCCCCATTCCCGCCCCGTTCCCGCACCTGCCTGGCCACAACCCCTCCATCCATGGAATTCCAATCATTCCCGCCCCATTCCCGCCCCGTTCCCGCACCTGCCTGGCCACAACCCCTCCATCCATGGAATTCCCGCACCATGTCCACACCATTCCTGCTCCATTCCCGCACCTGCCTGGCCACCTCCCCCGGATCCATGGCATTCCCGCCCCATTCCCGCCCCATTCCCGCACCTGCCTGGCCACCTCTCCCGGATCCATGGCATTCCCGCCCCATTCCCGCCCCATTCCCACCCCATTCCCGCACCTGCCTGGCCACCTCCCCTGGATCCATGGAATTCCCACCATTCCCACACCATTCCCTGTCCACTCCCACACCTGCCTGGCCAGAACCTCTCCATCCATGGAATTCCCACCATTCCCTGTCCATTCCCGCACCTGCCTGGCCACCTCCCCCGGATCCATGGCATTCCCGCCCAATTCCCGCCCCGTTCCCGCACCTGCCTGGCCAGAACCCCTCCATCCATGGCATTCCCGCCCCATTCCCGCCCCATTCCCGCCCCATTCCCGCACCTGCCTGGCCACCTCCCTTGGATCCATGGCATTCCCGCCCCATTCCCGCACCTGCCTGGCCACCTCTCCCGGATCCATGGAATTCCCGCCCCATTTCCACCCCATTCCCGCACCTGCCTGGCCACCTCTCCCGGATCCATGGAATTCCCACCCCATTCCCGCGCCATTCCCGCACCTGCCTGACTAGAACCTCTCTATCCATGGCATTCCCGTCCCATTCCCGCCCCGTTCCCGCACCTGCCTGGCCACCTCTCCCGGCTCCGCGCCGTCGCGGCCCCTCTGGAGCTGCAGGATTCCCAGGACGAGCGCGTGGGCGCCGCAGGAGGCGGCCGCCAGCAGCAGGATCCGTGCCAGGCCCACCCCATTCCCAAACCATTCCCAGCCCATTCCCTGCCCATTCCACCATTCCCACCTCTTTCCCTGTCCATTCCCTGTCCATTCCCGCACCTGCCTGGCCAGAACCCCTCCATCCATGGAATTCCCACCATTCCCACACCAGTCCCTTTCCATTCCCGCACCTGCCTGGCAGGAACCACTCCATCTACGGAATTCCCACTCCATTCCCGCACCTGCCTGGCCACCTCCCCCGGATCCAGGGAATTCCCACCATTCCCACACCATTCCCGCCCCATTCCCGCACCTGCCTGGCCACCTCCCCTCCATCCATGCAATTCCCGCACCTGCCTGGCCAGCACCACTCCATCCATGGAATTCCAATCATTCCCGCCCCATTCCCGCCCCGTTCCCGCACCTGCCTGGCCACAACCCCTCCATCCATGGAATTCCCGCACCATGTCCACACCATTCCTGCTCCATTCCCGCACCTGCCTGGCCACCTCCCCCGGATCCATGGCATTCCCGCCCCATTCCCACCGCGTTCCCGCACCTGCCTGACCAGAACCTCACTATCCATGGCATTCCCGCCCCATTCCCGCACCTGCCTGGCCACCTCTCCCGGATCCATGGAATTCCCGCCCCATTTCCACCCCATTCCCGCACCTGCCTGGCCACCTCTCCCGGATCCATGGAATTCCCACCCCATTCCCGCCCCATTCCCGCACCTGCCTGACCAGAACCTCTCTATCCATGGCATTCCCGCCCCATTCCCGCCCCATTCCCGCACCTGCCTGGCCACCTCCCCTGGATCCATGGAATTCCCGCCCCATTCCCGCCCCATTCCCGCACCTGCCTGACCAGAACCTCTCTATCCATGGCATTCCCGCCCCATTCCCGCCCCGTTCCCGCACCTGCCTGACCAGAACCTCTCCATCCATGGCATTCCCGCCCCATTCCCGCACCTGCCTGGCCACAACCTCTCTATCCATGGCATTCCCGCCCCATTCCCGCCCCGTTCCCGCACCTGCCTGGCCACCTCTCCCGGCTCCGCGCCGTCGCGGCCCCTCTGGAGCTGCAGGATTCCCAGGACGAGCGCGTGGGCGCCGCAGGAGGCGGCCGCCAGCAGCAGGATCCGCGCCAGGCGCAGCGGCAGCGTCAGGAAGCAGGAGAAGGCGAAGAACGCCTGCCAGCCCGCCGCGTCCACCGCCTCGGGAAAACTCCTCTGGAATTCCAGCCCCAGCAGC
This sequence comes from Motacilla alba alba, assembly GCF_015832195.1. Taxonomy (NCBI): domain Eukaryota; kingdom Metazoa; phylum Chordata; class Aves; order Passeriformes; family Motacillidae; genus Motacilla; species Motacilla alba. Next base: position 1,668,888 of record NC_052018.1, read on the forward strand.
GCCCAGAGCTGCGCCACCGTCAGCGCCCACAGCCCGCAGGGCAGGAACCGCTGGGAGAAATCCTCCGGGAGCAGCCGGGATTTCAGCAGCAGGAAAACCGAGCCGTGCGCCACCAAGCCCGCCAGCGCCGCCAGCGCCGGGAAAAGTTTTTCCACTCGGGAAAAGCCGGCGCACATTCCCAGGATGTAGCAGTCGAAGAGGGCGGAGAAGACCACCAGCACCAGCAGCGTCTCGTGGCGCTGGCGGCGGAAATAAGTCTGGTAGAGCTTTTCCAAGGATTCCGGCGAGAAGGAAAAGCGCCGGGAGCGCGGCAGGCACGGGCAGGGCCCCCCCCCAGCCCTGCGGCGCCGGCGATTCCCGGGAGCGGCGGAGATTCCCGTCGGGATCCGAGGGGAAGCTCAGGGAGTAATCGGCGGAGTATTCGGCCGAGAATTCCGGCTCGGAGAAGGCGCGGTTCCTGGGCATCCTGGCTGCGCGGATGGAATTCCCGGTTTTCCGGAGGGAAGCTCGGGATGCTCAGCGCAGCGGCGCTCGCGGCATCGCCATCCTGCGGGGCCTGCCCGCCCCTCCGGCTGCCTCAATCCCGGGAAAATCCCGGGAGCGGGAATTGTGGAGGCCGGGATTCCCGGCCGATTCCCGGGATCCTTTCACGGCCGATTCCCGAAACCCTTTCCCGGTTCCTTCCCCGCCGATTCCCGGCTGATTCCCGAAATTCCTTCCCGGCCGATTCCCGGCTCCTTCCCGGCTAATTCCCGACTCCTTCCCGGCTGATTCCCGAAATTCCTTCCCGAGCAATTCCCGGCTCCTTCCCGGCCGATTCCCGGCTCCTTCCCGGCCGATTCCCGGCTCCTTCCCGGCCGATTCCCGGAATTCCTTCCCGGTCGATTCCCGGTTTCTTCCCGGGCAATTCCCGGCTCCTTCCCGGAATTCCTTCCCGGCCGATTCCCGGCTCCTTCCCGGCTCCTTCCCGGAATTCCTTCCTGGCCGATTCCCGGTTTCTTCCCGGCCGATTCCCGGCTCCCTCCCGGCCGATTCCCGGTTTCTTCCCGGCCGATTCCCGGCTCCTTCCCGGAATTCCTTCCCGGCCGATTCCCGACTCCTTCCCGGCCGATTCCCGGAATTCCTTCCCGGCCGATTCCCTTCCAATTCCCGGTTTCTTCTCGTCCAGTTCCCGTTTCCTTCCCGGCTGATTCCTGAAATTCCTTCCCGGCCGAATCTCAGCTCCTTCCCCGCCGATTCCCGGATTTCTCCCGGATTTTCCCCGCTTCTTTTCCCGGTTCCTTCCGGGCCGATTCCCGGCTCCTTCCCGGCCGATTCCCGGTTCTTTCCCGGCCGATTCCCGGCTCCCGTGGCTGCTCCCAGCTCCTTTTCCAGGCGCTTTCCCAGCTTTCCCAGCTCTGCCCCAGAGATGTCGCGATGCCTCCCCTGCTCCTCCTTCCCGAGATGCCTCGTTCCCGCCGGGATCCACAAAAAAAAAACCGGGAAAAAACCGGGAAAAAACCGGGAAAAAACCCCAAAGCACAGCGGGAATAACCCGGGAATAACGGGATTCCATCCCGCCGTTATCCCGGCTTCCCGCATCCTCTCCCCCGCTGGAGCTTCCCGGTGCTCGGGCGGTGGGAAAACCTCGGGATGGAGGCTGGAAAAGCGGGAAGGGATTTTCCCGGGATCGCGGCGGCGCCGCCTCCCGCGTTAACCCTCTCGCTGCCGGGCCGGGAAAAACACGAACCCATCCCACCGGGAAAAAAAAAACACCGGGAAGAGATTCCCCAGGGAATTCGGGCTTGGAGCGGCTGGATTCCGGGAGATGGCCCCGGTTCCAGGGTGCTCCAGCTTTTCCTTGGGTGTTCCCAGGGATTTTTTGGGAATTCTTTCCCAAATTCTTCCCCCTTTTCAGGGAATTCCCTCTTTTCCCAGCCTGGGATGGGATGGGATCCTCATCCCGACTCCTCTCTGGGAAGGGATTTTGGGAATTCTCTGGGAATTCGGGATTCAGTTTCTCTTTTCCATCCCCAAATTCCATAAAAATCCCTGGGAATGGATCCTGGATCCCAGAATCCTGGAATTCTTCCGGTGGGATCCATGGATTTTCAATCCCAACCCCGGTTCCAGGGTGCTCCAGCTTTTCCTTGGGTGTTCCCAGGGAATTTTTGGGAATTCTTTCCCAAATTCTTCCCCCTTTTCAGGGAATTCCCTCTTTTCCCAGCCTGGGATGGGATCCAGCCCCATTCTGACTCTTCTCCGGGAAGGAATTTTGGGAATTCCCTGGGAATTCGGGATTCCTTTTCTCTTTTCCATCCCCAAATTCCATAAAAATGCCTCGGGGTGGATCCTGGATCCCAGAATCCCGGAATTCTTCCAGTGGGATCCATGGATTTTCAATCCCATCCCATCCCAACCCCTGACTCCAATCTGGGAAGGAATTTCAGGAATTCCCTGGGAATTTCGGGGATCTCCCTTCTCTTTTCCATCCCCAAATTCCATAAAAATCCGCAGGACGGATCCTGGATCCCAGAATCCTGGAATTCTTCCGTGGGATCCATGGATTTTCAATCCCAACCCCGGTTCCAGGGTGCTCCAGCTTTTCCTTGGGTGTTCCCAGGGATTTTTTGGGAATTCTTTCCCAAATTCTTCCCCCTTTTCAGGGAATTCCCTCTTTTCCCAGCCTGGGATGGGATGGGATCCCCATCCCGACTCCTCTCTGGGAAGGGATTTTGGGAATTCCCTGGGAATTCGGGATTCAATTTCTCTTTTCCATCCCCAAATTCCATAAAAATCCCTGGGAATGGATCCTGGATCCCAGAATCCCGGAATTCTTCCGGTGGGATCCATGGATTTTCAATCCCAACCCCGGTTCCAGGGTGCTCCAGCTTTTCCTTGGGTGTTCCCAGGGAATTTTTGGGAATTCTTTCCCAAATTCTTCCCCCTTTTCAGGGAATTCCCTCTTTTCCCAGCCTGGGATGGGATCCAGCCCCATTCTGACTCTTCTCCGGGAAGGAATTTTGGGAATTCCCTGGGAATTCGGGATTCCTTTTCTCTTTTCCATCCCCAAATTCCATAAAAATGCCTCTGGGTGGATCCTGGATCCCAGAATCCTGGAATTCTTCAGGTGGCATCCATGGATTTTCGATCCCATCCCAACCCCTGACTCCACTCCAGGAAGGGATTTTGGGAATTCCCTGGGAATTTTGGCGATCTCCCTTCTCTTTCCAGAAAACTGGGAAAACTCTCGGGAAATTGGGAATGACTCTTGGAAAACCGGGAAGAACCCACAGGAAACTGGGAATAACCCTTGGAAAATTGGGAATAAGTCAGAGAAAAATGGGAATAACTCATGGAAAACCGGGAATAACACTGAGAAGTGTTGGAATAACCCCGGGAATACAGGAAAGAACCCCGGAAAGACGGGAATAATTCACAGAAAATTGGGAATGACCCCCAGAATCCCAGGAATTCCCCACCCCCTCTCCCTCCCCGTCCCGCCCCGCGCGGATCCGATCCCGGAGAAGGAAAATCCGGGAATTTTTCCGCGGGGAATGCCGGCGGCTGTTTGATGTTCTCGAGGAGGGCGGCGCGGGCGCGGAGCAGCGGAAACCCGGGAACGAGCCCCGGGAAAACGGGAATGACTCCCAGGAAAACTGGGAATAACCCTTGGAAAAAAGGGAATGACTTAGGGAAACTGGGAATAACCCTTGGAAAAATGGGAATAACACCCAGAAAACTGGGAATAACTCTGGGGAAACTGGGAATAAACCTTGGAAAAATGGGAATGACTCATGGAAAAATGGGAATAACCCTTGGAAAAATGGGAATGACTCAGGGAAAATTGGGAATAACACTCAGAAAAATGGGAATGACTCAGGGAAAAATGGGAATAAACCTCGGAAAAATGGGAATGACTCAGGGAAAATTTGGAATAATCCTTGGAAAAATGGGAATAATCCTTGGAAAATTTGGAATAATTCTCAGAAAACTGGGAATAACCCAGAAAAAAATGGCAGTAATTCATGGAAAAGTGGGAATAACTTTTGAGAAAATGGGACTAAGCCTCGGAAAAACGGGAATGACTCATGGAAAATTGGGAATACATCACAGAAAAACGGGAATAACGCTCAGAAATATTGGAATAACCCCGGGAAAACGGGAATAATTCACAGAAAATTGGGAATAAACCGCGTAAAACCGGGAATGACCCCCAGAATCCCAGGAATTCCCCACCCCCTCTCCCTCCCCGTCCCGCCCCGCGCGGATCCGATCCCGGAGAAGGAGAATCCGGGAATTTTTCCGCGGGGAATGCCGGCGGCTGTTTGATGTTCTCGAGGAGGGCGGCGCGGGCGTGGAGCAGCGGAAACCCGGGAGCGAGCCCCGGGAAAACGGGAATGACTCCCAGGAAAACTGGGAATAACCCTTGGAAAAATGGGAATGACTCACAGAAAAATGGGAATAAACCCTCAGAAAACTGGGAATAACCCTTGGAAAACTGGGAATAATCCTTGGAAAAATGGGAATGACTCAAGGAAATTTTGGAATAACCCCAGGAAAACTGGGAATAACACTGAGAAAACTGGGAAAAACCCTTGGAAAAATGGGAATGACTCACAGAAAAATGGGAATAACTCTGGGGAAACTGGGAATAAACCTTGGAAAAATGGGAATGACTCACGGAAAAATGGGAATAATCAATGGAAAAATGGGAATGATTCAAAGGAAAATGGGAATAACACTCAGAAAAATGGGAATGACTCACAGAAAAATGGGAATAACTCATGGAAAACTGGGAATAACACTCAGAAAACGGGGAAAACTCTCAGGAAAATGGGAATGGCTCTTGGAAAACTGGGAATAACCTTTGGGAAATTGGGAATAAGTCAGAGAAAAATGGGAATGACTCATAGAAAACTGGGAATAACACTCAAAAAAATGGGAATGACTTGTGGAAAAATGGGAATAACCCGCAGAAAAAGGGGAATGACTCATGGAAAATTAGGAATAACTCCCAGAAAACTGGGAATAACCCTTGGAAAATTAGGAATGACTCACAGAAAAATGGGAATAACTCATGGAAAACTGGGAATAACACTCAGAAAAATGGGAATGACTCGTGGAAAAATGGGAATAAACCTCGGAAAACTGGGAAGAAGCCTTGGAAAATGGGAATAACACTCAGGAATCCGGGAATAGCTCCCTGAAAATTGGGAATAACCCTTGGAAAAATGGGAATGACTCAGGGAAAATTGGGAATAACCCTTGGAAAAATGGGAATGACTCTTGGAAAAATGGGAATAAACCCTCAGAAAACTGGGAATAACCCTTGGAAAATTAGGAATGACTCACAGAAAAATGGGAATAACTCATGGAAAACTGGGAATAACTCTCAGAAGTGTTGGAATAACCCCGGGAACACAGGAAATAACCCCGGGAAAACGGGAATAATTCACAGAAAATTGGGAATAAACCGCGTAAAACCGGGAATGACCCCCAGAATCCCAGGAATTCCCCAGCCCCTCTCCCTCCCCGTCCCGCCCCGCGCGGATCCGATCCCGGAGAAGGAGAATCCGGGAGTTTTTCCATGGGAATGCCGGCGGCTGTTTGATGTTCTCGAGGAGGGCGGTGCGGGCGCGGAGCAGCGGAAACCCGGGAACGAGCCCCGGGAAAACGGGAATGACTCCCAGGAAAACTGGGAATAACCCTTGGAAAAAAGGGAATGACCCTTGGAGAAATGGTAATGACTCATGGAAACTGGGAATAACCCTTGGAAAAATGGGAATGACTTCTGGAAAATGGGAAGAACCCTTGGAAAAATGGGAATGACTCACAGAAAAATGGGAATAACTCATGGAAAACTGGGAATAACACTCAGAAAAATGGGAATGACTCATGGAAAAATGGGAATAAACCCTCAGAAAACTGGGAATAACCCTTGGAAAATTTGGAATGACTCACAGGAAGCTGGGAATAACTCATGGAAAACTGGGAATAACAGTGAGAAATGGTGGAATAACCCCGGGAAAACAGGAATAATTCACAGAAAATTGGGAATAAACCGCGTAAAACCGGGAATGACCCCCAGAATCCCAGGAATTCCCCAGCCCCTCTCCCTCCCCGTCCCGCCCCGCGCGGATCCGATCCCGGAGAAGGAAAATCCGTGAGTTTTTCCGTGGGGAATGCCGGCGGCTGTTTGATGTTCTCGAGGAGGGCGGCGCGGGCGCGGAGCAGCGGAAACCCGGGAGCGAGCCCCGGGAAAACGGGAATGACTCCCAGGAAAACTGGGAATAACCCTTGGAAAAATGGGAATGACCCTTGGAGAAATGGTAATGACTCATGGAAACTGGGAATAACCCTTGGAAAAATGGGAATGACTTCTGGAAAATGGGAAGAACCCTTGGAAAAATGGGAATGACTTCTGGAAAATGGGAATAACTCATGGAAAACTGGGAGTAACACTCAGAAAAATGGGAATGACTCACAGGAAATTGGGAATGACCCTTGGAAAAATGGGAATAACCCACAGGAAAATGGGAATAACCCACAAAAAATCAGGAATAACCCCACGGAAACTGGGAATAAACCCTCAGAAAACTGGGAAAACTCTCGGGAAAATGGGAATGACTCATGGAAAAGTGGGAATAACCCGCAGAAAAAGGGGAATGACTCATGGAAAATTAGGAATAACTCCCAGAAAACTGGGAATAACCCTTGGAAAATCGGGAATGACTCACAGGAAACTGGGAATAACTCATGGAAAACTGGGAATAACAGTGAGAAATGTTGGAATAACCCCGGGAAAACGTGAATAATTCACAGAAAATTGGGAATAAACCGCGTAAAACCGGGAATAACCCCCAGAACCCCAGGAATTCCCCACCCCCTCTCCCTCCCCGTCCCGCCCCGGGCGCGGATCCGATCCCGGAGAAGGAGAATCCGGGATTTTTTCCTTGGGAATGCCGGCGGCTGTTTGATGTTCTTGAGGAGCGCGGCGCGGGCGCGGAGCAGCGGAAACCCGGGAACGAGCCCCAGGAAAACGGGAATGACCCTCAGGAAAACTGGGAATGACTCATGGAAAAATGGGAATGACTCATGGAAAATTTGGAAAAACCCTTGGAAAAATGGGAATGACTCACAGAAAAATGGGAATAACTCATAGAAAACTGGGAATAACACTCAGAAAAATGGGAATGACTCATGGAAAAATGGGAATAAACCCTCAGAAAACTGGGAATAACCCTTGGAAAATTTGGAATGACTCACAGGAAGCTGGGAATAACTCATGGAAAACTGGGAATAACAGTGAGAAATGTTGGAATAACCCCGGGAAAACAGGAATAATTCACAGAAAATTGGGAATAAACCGCGTAAAACCGGGAATAACCCCCAGAACCCCAGGAATTCCCCACCCCCTCTCCCTCCCCGTCCCGCCCGGGCGCGGATCCGATCCCAGAGAAGGAGAATCCGGGATTTTTTCCTTGGGAATGGCGGGGGCTATTTGATGTTCTTGAGGAGCGCGGCGCGGGCGCTGCCCACGGCCTTGAAGGCGTCCTCGCTGCCGGGCGCCAGGCACTTGTCGGGGTGCAGCAGCACGGCCAGGCGCCGGTACGCCCGCGTCACCTCCTCCCTGCCGCCGGGAAAGAACGGGAAAACCCGGATCAGGAGAGGCCCAGACGCGCCCTCGGAATTCCCGAGGTGGCGAAACTTGGGATCGGGGGGAAAAATCGCGGAATTCCGAACCTTTGGAATGTGGAAGATACGGGGTGGGATTGGTGGGAAAATTGGGAAAAGATCGGGAGAAAATGTGAGAATTTGGGTGTGAATCATCCTCGGAATTCCCGAGGTTTTAGAAAAGGGGATTGGGGAAAAAATCCTGGAATTCCGAACCTTTGGAATGGGGAAGATACGGGATGGGACTGGGGGCAAAAGGAAAATTGGGAAAATCGGGAAAATTGAGAGGAAATTTGAGGATTTGGGCTGGAATCATCCTCAGAATTCCACAGGGTTTAGAAGTCGGGATCCCGGAGAAGGAAAATCCAGGAATTTTGGGGTTTCCCTGGGAATTTTCGGGGTTCCGGGCAGGGTTTTTGGGGTTCCCACGGGAATTCTGGGGTTTCAGGGCACCCGGCATTGTCGGGGTGCAGCAGCACGGCCAGGCGCCGGTACGCCCGCGTCACCTCCTCCCTGCCGCCGGGAAAGAACGGGAAAACCCGGATCAGGAGAGGCCCGAGGGGGCGAAACTTGGGATCGGGGGGAAAAATCGCGGAATTCCCGGCACTTGGGATGGTGGAGATACAGGGGGGAGAGTGGTGGGAAAGGGAAAATTGGGGGGGGGGGGGGGGGGAAGGCGAGGATTTGGGCTGGAATCATCCTCGGAATTCCCAAGGTTTTAGAAAAGGGGATTGGGGGAAAAATCCTGGAATTCCGAACCTTTGGAATGGGGAAGATACGGGGTGGGATTGGTGGGAAAATTGGGAAAAGATCGGGAGAAAATGTGAGGATTTGGGCTGGAATCATCCTCAGAATTCCCGAGCTTTCGAAAGTTGGGATCAGGGAAAAATCCTGGAATTCCAAACATTTGGAATGGGGAAGATATGGGGTGGGATTGGCGGGAAAAGGAAAACCGGGGAAAATCGGGACAACTTGGAATAAATGCACAAATTTGGTCTGGAATCACCCTCAGAATTCCAGAGGTTTGGAAAGTTGGGATCAGGGAAAAATCCTGGAATTCCAAAATTTTGGAATGTGAAAGATATGGGACGAGATTGGTGGGAAAAGGAAAATCGGGGAAAATCGGGAAAGAACGCGGGAATTTGGGCTGGAATCACCCTCAGAATTCCCGAGGTTTTGGAAGTCGAGATCCCGGCAAGGAAAATCCAGGAATTTTGGGGTTTCCCTGGGAATTTTTAGGGTTCCAGGCAGGGATTTTCGGGCTTCCATGGCAATTCCGGTTCTTCCCACGAGAATTCCGCCTTTTCCCGCAGGAATTCCACCCTTTCCCCCCCAGCAGGCACCCCGGGCCTCTCCCGCCGGAATTCCGCCCTTCGGAATTCCGGCGTTTCTGGCGCACCTGGAGGCGCCGGGCTTGAGGCCGAGCGTGTCCCAGCTGTCCTTGCTGCTCCGGATGCGCCGGATGGCGTCGGCCTGCTCCCGCGTGAAGCTGGCTCCGGAGCCGCCCGCCGGCCGCTTCCCGCCGTTCTCGCACAGCTCCACGATGGCCGAGTAGAAGTTCTGGGAATTCCGAGCGGGAATGCCGGGAGTTCCCCGCCGGGGAGATGGGGAATCGGCCCCCCGGGAAAGGGTTTCGGGGTTTTTTTTGGGGTTTTTTTGGGATTTGGGAATGGGCGCGGCGGGAGCCGGGATTCAGATCCTGCCGGCGACGATCCCAGGAAAATCCTGGATTCGATTCCCGAATTTTTCCCAAGAAAATCCCGGATCCCGTTCCCAGCCCTTCAATCTCCAACTCGCACCCTTCTCCAGGAAACTCCCAGATCCCATTCCCAGCCCCTCAATCCCAGGAAAATCCCGGATCCCATTCCCAGCCCCTTCCCAGGAAAATCCCGGATTCGATTCCCAAGTTGTTCCCAAGAAAATTCCGGATCCGATTCCCAGCCCATGAATCCCAACAATCCCAGATCCAACTCCCAGGGTGATCCCAGGGAAATCCCGGATCCCATTCCCAGCCCTTCAATCTCCAACTCCCACCCTTCTCCAGGAAACTCCCAGATCCCATTCCCAGCCCCTCAATCCCAGGAAAATCCCGGATCCCATTCCCAGCCCCTTCCCAGGAAAATACCGGATTCGATTCCCAAATTTTTCCCAAGAAAATTCCGGATCCCATTCCCAGCCCCTCAATCCCAGGAAAATCCCGGATCCCATTCCCAGCCCCTCAATCCCAGGAAAATCCCGGATCCCATTCCCAGCCCTTTCCCAGGAAAATCCCAGATCCAAATCTCAAACCCTTCCCAGGGCGATCCCAAAAATCCCAGATCCCATTCCCAGCCCCTCAATCCCAACAATCCCAGATCCAACTCCCACCCGTCTCCAGGAAACTCCCAGATCCCATTCCCAGCCCCTCAATCCCAGGAAAATCCCGGATCCCATTCCCAGCCCCTCAATCCCAGGACATTCCCAAAAATCCCAGATCCCATTCCCGGCCCCTCAATCCCAACAATCCCAGATCCCATTCCCAAACTTTTCCCACGAAAATCATGGATCCAGTTCCCAGCGCTCCAATCCCAGCGATCCCAGATCCATTTTCCAGGATGATCCCGGGAAAATCCTGGATCCAAATCCCAAACCCTTGACAGGGCAATCCCAAAAATCCCAGACCCCATTCCCAGCCTTTCCCAGGAAAATCCCGGATGCAAATCCCGCAGGACAGTCCCAGATCCCATTCCCAACCCTTCAATCCCAACAATCCCAGATCCATTTTTCAGGATGATCCTGGATCCAAATCCCAAACCTTTGCCAGGGCAATCCCAAAAATCCCAGATCCCATTCCCAGCCCTTTTCCAGGAAAATCCCGGATCCAACTCCCAGCCCGGGATGAGACAATCCCAAATCCAGATCCAATTCCCGGGATCCATCCCTTCATCCCACATTCCCACAAAATCCCACTGGGAATTCCCACCTGGAATATCTCCTGGATCGCTCCCATGCATCCCTTTATTCCCACCCCAAATCCCACCTGGAATTCCCACCAGGAACAGCTTCCAGAATTCCCACCCGGAACATCTCCCAGGAAATTCCCACCTGGAACATCTCCCAGAATTCCCACCGGGAATTCCTGGAATTCCCAAATTCCCACCTGGAACATCTCCTGGATCGCTCCCACCCATCCCTTCATCCCACATTCCCACCTAAAACCCCGTTGGGAATTCCCACCTGAAACATCTCCTGGAATTCCCACCTGGAACATCTCCCAGAATTCCCACCGGGGACATCTCCCGTAATTCCCGGAATTACCATTGGAGTTCCCACCAGGAACATCTCCCGTAATTCCCGGGATTCCCGCTGGGGTTGGTTCCCAACTGGAACATCTCCCAGGGAATTCCCACCTGGAACATCTCCAGGAATTCCCACCGGGAACATCTCCCGTAATTCCCAGAATTCCCGTTAGAGTTCCCACCTGGAACATCTCCCGGGATTCCCACCAGGAACATCTCCCATAATTCCCGTGATTCCCACTGGAGCTAGCTCCCCCCTGGAACATCTCCCGGAATTCCCGGGATTCCCGCTGGAGGTGGTTCCCACCTGGAACATCTCCTGTGATTCCCACCTGGAACATCTCCCAGAGTTCCCACCTGGACCATCTCCCGGAATTCCCACCTGGAACACCTCCTCTAATTCCCAGAATTCCCGTTGGAGTTCCCACCTGGAACATCTCCCGCAATTCCCAGAATTCCCGGGATTCCCGTGGTTCCCACCTGGAACATCTCCCGGAATTCCCACCTGGAACACCTCCTCTAATTCCCAGGATTCCCATTGGAGTTCCCACCTGGAACATCTCCCGGAATTCCCACCTGGAACACCTCCTCTAATTCCCAGGATTCCCATTGGAGTTCCCACCTGGAACATCTCCCGGAATTCCCACCTGGAACACCTCCTCTAATTCCCAGAATTCCCGTTGGAGTTCCCACCTGGAACACTTCCCGCAATTCCCAGAATTCCCGGGATTCCCGTGATTCCCACCTGGAACATCTCCTGGATGCCCTCCCCGCTCTGCGCCGAGGTCTCCCAGTAGAGGAAGCCGCGGCTCTCGGCCCAGAGCCGGCCCTCGCTCTCGTCCACCACGCGCAGCTTCCCCGCGTCCACCTGGGAATAAACAACGGGAATCACGGACACCGGGAATAAACACCGGGAATGAGAAACAAACAGCGCAGCTTCCCCGCGTCCACCTGGGAATGACACCGGGAATCACGGACACCGGGAATAAACACCGGGAATGGACACCGGGAATCACGGATACCGGGAATAAACACCGGGAATGAGGAACAAACAGCGCAGCTTCCCCGCGTCCACCTGGGAATAAACAACGGGAATCACGGACACCGGGAATAAACACCGGGAATGAGAAACAAACAGCGCAGCTTCCCCGCGTCCACCTGGGAATGACACCGGGAATCACGGATACCGGGAATCATGGACACCGGGAATGAGGAACAAACAGCGCAGCTTCCCCGCGTCCACCTGGGAATGACACCGGGAATCACGGATACCGGGAATCATGGACACCGGGAATAAACACCGGGAATGAGGAACAAACAGCGCAGCTTCCCCGCGTCCACCTGGGAATGACACCGGGAATCACGGACACCGGGAATAAACACCGGGAATGAGGAACAAACAGCGCAGCTTCCCCGCGTCCACCTGGGAATGAGGAACACCGGGAATCATGGATACCGGGAATCATGGACACCGGGAATCATGGACACCGGGAATAAACACCGGGAATGAGGAACAAACAGCGCAGCTTCCCCGCGTCCACCTGGGAATGACACCGGGAATCACGGATACCGGGAATCATGGACACCGGGAATAAACACCGGGAATGAGGAACAAACAGCGCAGCTTCCCCGCGTCCACCTGGGAATGACACCGGGAATCACGGACACCGGGAATAAACACCGGGAATGAGGAACAAACAGCGCAGCTTCCCCGCGTCCACCTGGGAATGAGGAACACCGGGAATCATGGATACCGGGAATCATGGACACCGGGAATCATGGACACCGGGAATAAACACCGGGAATGAGGAACAAACAGCGCAGCTTCCCCGCGTCCACCTGGGAATGACACCGGGAATCACGGATACCGGGAATAAACACCAGGAATAAACACCGGGAATGAGGAACAAACAGCGCAGCTTCCCCGCGTCCACCTGGGAATGACACCGGGAATCACGGATACCGGGAATAAACACCGGGAATAAACACCGGGAATGAGGAACAAACAGCGCAGCTTCCCCGCGTCCACCTGGGAATAAACAACGGGAATCACGGATACCGGGAATAAACACCGGGAATGAGGAACAAACAGCGCAGCTTCCCCGCGTCCACCTGGGAATGACACCGGGAATCACGGATACCGGGAATAAACACCGGGAATCAACACCGGGAATGAGGAACAAACAGCGCAGCTTCCCCGCGTCCACCTGGGAATGACGAACACCGGGAATAAACACCGGGAATAAACACCGGGAATGAGGAACAAACAGCGCAGCTTCCCCGCGTCCACCTGGGAACGAGGAACACCGGGAATCATGGACACCGGGAATAAACACCGGGAATAAACACCGGGAATGAGGAACACCGGGAATGATGGACACCGGGAATGAGAAACAAACAGCGCAGCTTCCCCGCGTCCACCTGGGAATAAACACAGGGAATAAACACCGGGCCCCGCGTCCCCGCGAATCCACCTGGGAATGACACCGTCCACCTGGGAATCACGGATACCGGGAATAAACACCGGGAATGAGGAACAAACAGCGCAGCTTCCCCGCGTCCACCTGGGAATAAACAACGGGAATCATGGACACCGGGAATCATGGACACCGGGAATGAGGAACAAACAGCGCAGCTTCCCCGCGTCCACCTGGGAATGACACCGGGAATCACGGATACCGGGAATAAACACCAGGAATGAGGAACAAACAGCGCAGCTTCCCCGCGTCCACCTGGGAACGAGGAACACCGGGAATCATGGACACCGGGAATAAACACCGGGAATAAACACCGGGAATGAGGAACACCGGGAATCATGGATACCGGGAATAAACACCGGGAACGAGGAACACCGGGAATGAGGAACACCGGGAATGATGGACACCGGGAATGAGAAACAAACAGCGCAGCTTCCCCGCGTCCACCTGGGAATAAACACAGGGAATAAACACCGGGAATAAACACCGGGAATAAACACCGGGAATGAGGAACAAACAGCGCAGCTTCCCCGCGTCCACCTGGGAATAAACACAGGGAATAAACACCGGGAATAAACACCGGGAATAAACACCGGGAATGAGGAACAAACAGCGCAGCTTCCCCGCGTCCACCTGGGAATAAACACAGGGAATAAACACCGGGAATAAACACCGGGAATAAACACCGGGAATGAGGAACAAACAGCGCAGCTTCCCCGTGTCCAGCTGGGAATAAACACCGGGAATGATGGATACCAGGAATGATGGACACCGCAGCCTTCCTGCGTCCACCTGGGAAACACAGCCGGAATGAGGAACACCGCGAACAACACCGGGAATGATAAACACCGGGAATGATAAACACCGGGAAAACAAACACCGCAGCTTCCCTGTGTCAAACTGGGAACAACGGGAACGGGGACAATGGGGACAACGGGAAAACAACAACGGGAAAATTGGGAATACAAAAAACAACGGGAAAATGTGAAATAAAAACACCGGGAAAATAAACACTGGGAAACAACCAGAGAGCTCCCGGAATTCCCATCCCACAAGACCCAGCCTGGGAAAAAAACCCCGGGAACATCTCCGGAATTCCCAAAATTCCCACAGTTCCCAACCCTCTGGATCCGGCCTGGAAAAAACCCCGGGAATGGCTCCAGAACCTCTGGAATTCCCAGAATTTCAATCCTGGTGGATCCAAACTGGAACAAACGCCAGGAACGGCTCCGGAATTCCCGGAATTCCCACAATTCCCATCCTGCTGGATCCAGCCTGGAAAAAACCCCAGGAACGCCTCCAGAATTCCCAACATTCCCATCCTAGTGGATCCAGTCCGGAACAAACCCCAGGAACGGCTCCAGAATTTCTGGAATTTCGATTCCGTGGGATCCCGTGGGCCTGGAAAAAACCCCGGAACATCTCCAGAATTCCCAGAATTCCCAGAATTCCAATCCCACAGGATCCAGCCTGGAAAAAACCCCGGGAACTTCTCCAGAATTCCCAGAATTCCGAGGAATCCTGGACCTTGTCGGCGCAGACGACGTTGTTGAGGCTGCCGTGGGGCCCCAGCCTGGAACAAAACCCCTGGAACCTCTCCAGAATACCCAGAACCTCTCCAGAATTCCCAGAACCTCTCCAGAATTCCCAGAACTCCCAGAATTCCCAAAATTCCGAGGAATCCCGGACCTTGTTGGCTCAGACAGTGAAGACGACGTTGTCCAGGCTGCCGTGGGGCCCCGGCCTGGAACAAAACCCCCGGAACCTCTCCGGAATTCCCAGAACCTCTCCAGAATTCCCAAAACCTATCCAGAATTCCCAAAACATCTCCAGAATTCCCAGAACTCCCAGAATTCCTGGGATTCCGAGGGATGCCGGACCTAGTTGGCTCAGACGACGTTGTCCAGGCTGCCGTGGGGCCCCAGCCTGGAACAAAACCCCCGGAACCTCTCTAGAATTCCCAAAATTCCTACAATTCCCAATCCTCTGGATCTGCCATGGAAGAATCCCCAGGAACGGCTCCAGAATTCCCAGAATTCCCACGATTCCCATCCCACTGGATTCAGTCTGGGAAAATCCCTGGGAATGGCTCTGGAATCTCCAGAACTTCGATCTTGCTGGATCTGGTTGGGAACAAACCCCGGGAATGGCTCCAGAATTCCCAGAATTCCAATCCCATGGGATCCAGTCTGGGAAAAAACCTGGGAATGGCTCCAGAATTCCCACAATTCCCACAATTCCCATCCTGGTAGATCTAATCAGGAATCAGGAACAAACCCCAGGAATGCCTCCAGAATTTCTGGAATACCGATTCCGTGGGATCCCGTGGGCCTGGAAGAAACCCTGGAACAACTCCAAAATTCCCAGAATTCTCGGGATTCCGGGGATGCCGGACCTTGTTGGCGCAGACGGCGAAGACGACGTTGTCGAGGCTGCCGTGGGGCGCCAGCCGGGAACAAAACCCCCGGAACCTCTCCGGAATTCCCAGAACCTCTCCAGAATTCCCAGAATTCCCGGAATTCCCAGAATTCCGAGGGATGCTGGACCTTGTTGGCGCAGACGGCGAAGACGACGTTGTCCAGGCTGCCGTGGGGCCCCAGCCCGGAACAAAACCCCCGGAACCTCTCCGGAATTCCTGAAATTCCCACAATTACCAACTCTCTGGCTCTGCCATGGAAGAAATCTTGGGAACAGCTCCGGAATTCCCAGAATTCCCAGAATTCCCAAAATTCTGGGAGATTCCAGGAGATTCTGGACCTTGTTGGCTCAGACGACGTTGTCCAGGCTGCCGTGGGGCCCCGGCCTGGAACAAAACCCCCGGAACCTCTCCAGAATTCCCAGAACCTCTCCGGAATTCCCAGAACACCTCTAGAATTCCCAGAACCTCTCCAGAATTCCCACAATTCCCAACTCTCTGGATCTGCCATGGAAGAAATCTTGGGAACCTCTCCAGAATTCCCAGAATTCCCAGAATTCCTGGAATTCCGAGGAATCCCAGACCTTGTTGGCGCAGACGGCGAAGACGACGTTGTCGAGGCTGCCGTGGGGCCCCAGCCTGGAACAAAACCCCCGGAACCTCTCTGGAATTCCCAGAACCTCTCCAGAATTCCCAGAATTCCCAGGATTCCCAGGATTCCGGGCGATCCCGGACCTTGTTGGCGCAGACGGCGAAGACGACGTTGTCCAGGCTGCCGTGGGGCCCCAGCCTGGAACAAAACCCCCGGAACCTCTCCGGAATTCCCAGAACCTCTCCAGAATTCCCAGAACATCTCCAGAATTCCCAGAAGACCTCCAGAATTCCCAGAACACCTCCAGAATTCCCAGAATTCCCAGGATTCCGGGCAATCCCGGATCTTGTTGGCGCAGACGGCGAAGACGACGTTGTCCAGGCTGCCGTGGGGCCCCAGCCTGGAACAAAACCCCCAGAACCTCTCCAGAATTCCCAGAACCTCTCCGGAATTCCCAGAACACCTCCAGAATTCCCAGAACATCTCCAGAATTCCCAGAACACCTCCATAATTCCCAGAACATCTCCAGAATTCCCAGAATTCCCGAAATTCTGGGAGATTCCGGGAGATTCTGGACCTTGTTGGCTTAGACGACGTTGTCCAGGCTGCCGTGGGGCCCCGGCCTGGAACAAAACCCCCGGAACCTCTCCGGAATTCCCAGAACCTCTCCAGAATTCCCGGAATTCCCGGGATTCCAAGGAATCCTAGACCTTGTTGGCTCAGACGACGTTGTCCAGGCTGCCGTGGGGCCCCGGCCTGGAACAAAACCCCCGGAACCTCTCAGGAATTCCCAGAATTCCCAGAATTCCTGGGATTCCAGGCGATCCCGGACCTTGTTGGCGCAGACGGCGAAGACGACGTTGTCCAGGCTGCCGTGGGGCCCCGGCCTGGAACAAAATCCCCAGAACCTCTCCGGAATTCCTGAAATTCTCACAATTCCCAACCCTCTGGATCTGGCATGGAAGAAACCCTGGGAACACCTCCAGAATTCCCAGAATTCCCAGAATTCCCAGGATTCCCGGGATTCCCGGACCTTGTTGGCGCAGACGGCGAAGACGACGTTGTCGAGGCTGCCGTGGGGCCCCAGCTCGCGGCGCATCTCGCCGAGCCAGGAGTCGAGCGAGTCGAAGGACTCCTTGGAGCCCACGTCGTAGACCAGCAGCACGCCCTGCGTGTCCTTGTAGAACTCGTTACGCACCTGCAAAGGCACGGGAAATCCGAGTGTTCCGGGGGGGAAAGCATTCCAGCGGGAAAAATTCCCGGGGAAATTTAAAAAAACAAAAAAAAATCGATTAAAAAATGCTAAAAAACACCAAAAAAATCCCCCCCAAAATCCCCAAAATATCGTAAAAAAAACCCCAAAAAATCCCCAAATAACCAAAAAAAGAACCCACCCTAAAAGAACCCAAAAAATTCACCCAAAAAACCAAAAAAAAACCCAAAACCAAAACCAAAAACAAAAACACCAAAAAAAACCCCAAAAAACCCCAAAAACCACACCTAGAACAACAGGGAAAAAAATCTAAAAAAAATCCTAAAAAACCCCCCCCCCCAAAAAAATAAATCCTAAAAAAAAGCCAAAAAATCCCAAAAAAACCCCCCCAAAAAAACCAAAAAAAGAACCCACCCTAAAAAAAACCCCAAAAACCCCCCCAAAAAAATCCTAAAAAAACCCCAAAAACCCCAAAAAAACCCAAAAAACATACCTAGAACAACAGGGAAAAAAATCTAAAAAATGAAATCCTAAAAAAACCCAAAAAAATCCCCCCAAAATCCCCCAAAACTAAAAAAAGAACCCACCCTAAAAAAAACCCAAAAAAATCCCCCCAAAAAACACCAAAAAAAACCCCCCCAAAAAACTCCCAAAAAACCCCAAAAAAACCCCAAAAATGCACCTGGAACAACAGGGAAAAAAATCCAAATATTCCTGGGAAAAATATTCTAGGGAAATAAAAAAAACCAAAACAAAAGAATCCCAAAAAAATCCCCCAAAAAAATCCCCAAAAAAATCCAAAAAAAAACCCCAAAAAACACACCTAGAACAAGAGGGAAAAAAAAAATCTAAAAGAAATCCTAAAAAAACCCCCAAAAAATCCCACAAAAAATCCCCAAAAAACCAAAAAAAAAAACCCCACCCTAAAAAACCCCAAAAAACCACCAAAAAAAACCCCAAAAAAACCCCCAAAAGTGCACCTGGAACAACAGGGAAAAAAATCAAAATATTCCTGGGAAAAATATTCTAGGGAAATAAAAAAAACCAAAACAAAAGAATCCCAAAAAAATCCCCAAAAAATCAAAAAAAATCCCAAAAAACACACCTAGAACAAGAGGGAAAAAAAAATCTAAAAGAAATCCTAAAAAAAACCCAAAAAAATCCCACAAAAAATCCCCAAAAAACAAAAAAAAAACCCCCACCCTAAAAAACCCCAAAAACCACCAAAAAAAACCCCAAAAAACCCCAAAAAACACACCTAGAACAACAGGGAAAAAAATCAAAATATTCCTGGGAAAAATATTCTAGGGAAATAAAAAAAACCAAAACAAAAGAATCCCAAAAAAATCCCCCAAAAAATCAAAAAAAAATCCCAAAAAACACACCTAGAACAAGAGGGGAAAAAAATCTAAAAGAAATCCTAAAAAAACCCAAAAAAATCCCACAAAAAATCCCCAAAAAACCAAAAAAAAACCACCCCACCCTAAAAAACCCCAAAAACCACCAAAAAAACCCCCCAAAACCCCAAAAAACACACCTAGAACAACAGGGGAAAAATCAAAATATTCCTGGGAAAAATATTCTAGGGAAATAAAAAAAACCAAAACAAAAGAATCCCAAAAAAATCCCCCAAAAAATCCCCAAAAAAATCCAAAAAAACCCCCAAAAAACACATCTAGAACAAGAGGGGAAAAAAATCTAAAAGAAATCCTAAAAAAACCCAAAAAATCCCACAAAAAATCCCAAAAAAACCAAAAAAAAAAAACCCACCCTAAAAAACCCCAAAAACCACCAAAAAAACCCAAAAAAAAACCCCAAAAACACACCTAGAACAACAGGGAAAAATCAAAATATTCCTGGGAAAAATATTCTAGGGAAATAAAAAAAACCAAAACAAAAGAATCCCCCAAAAAAAACCCAAAAAAAACCCAAAAAAATAAAAAAAAAAACCCAAAAAACACACCTAGAACAAGAGGGGAAAAAAACCTAAAAGAAATCCTAAAAAAACCCAAAAAAATCCCACAAAAAATCCCCAAAAAACAACAAAAAAAAACCACCCACCCTAAAAAACCCCAAAAACCACCAAAAAAACCCCCAAAAAACCCCAAAAAACACACCTAGAACAACAGGGGAAAAATCAAAATATTCCTGGGAAAAATATTCCAGGGAAATAAAAAAATAAAACCAAAATAACCCCAAAAGAATCCCAAAAAAATCCTAAAAAAACCTCAAGAAATCTCCCAAAAAACCCAAAATTTGGGAAAAAATTCCATGGAAAAAGAAAACTTCCCTCCCTGTGTGTCCTGGTAGAACTCGTTCCGCACCTGGAACGGGAGGGGAAATCCAAATGTTCATGGGGAAAATATTCCAGTGGGAAAAATTCCCGGGAAATTTAAAAAAACAAAAAAAAATCGATTAAAAAATGCTAAAAAAACCAAAAAACATCCCCAAAAAATCCTAAAAAAAGCCCAAAAAATCCCTAAAAAACCCCAAAAAATCCCCCAAAAATCCCCAAAAAGACAAAAAAAGAACCCACCATAAAAAAAAACCCAAAAATCCCCCGAAAATAAACAAAAAAAAAAAACCCAAAAAACCTAAAAAACCCAAAAAGCACACCTAGAAGAACAGGGGAATAATCTAAAATAAAATCCTAAAAAAACCCAAAAAACCCCCCAAAAAATCCTAAAGAAACCCCAAAAAATCCCCCAAAAATCCCCCAAAAAACCAAAAAAAGAACCTACCCTAAAAAACATTACATTACATTATATTTCATTACATTACATTTTATTATATTACATTATATTATATTACATTATAATTATATCACATTATATTATATTATATTATATTATATTATATTATATTATATTACATTATATTATATTATATTGCATTACATTATATTATATTACATTACATTATATTACATTACATGACATGACATGACATTATATTATATTACATTACATTACATTATATTATATTATATTATATTATATTATATTGTATTATATTATATTTTATTATGTTATATTGTATTATATTGTATTATATTGTATTATATTATGTTATATTGTATTATATTGTATTGTATTATATTGTATTATATTGTATTATATTATATTATATTATATTATATTATATTATATTATATTTATTATATTACATTACATTACATTATATTACATTACATTATATTACATTATATTATATTGTATTGTATTATATTATATTATATTATATTATATTATATTATATTACATTATATTATATTATATTATATTATGTAATATGATGTAATGTAATAATAAAAATGTAATGTAATAATAATAAAATATAGTGTAAAGTAATGTAATATGATTATAATATCATATGATATGATACAATATATTATAATATTATACAATATAATAATAAAATATAGTATAATGTAATAAATATAACTATTATTATATAACATAATAATAAAATACCATGTAACGTATCGTAACACGATTATGATAAGACATTATACGACATATGATATCATATAATGTAATTAATATAACATAAGGTAATATAATATAATTTAATGTAACATTGTAATGTAATGTAATGTAATGTAATAAAATATAATATAATATAATATAATATAATATAATATAATATAATATAATATAATATAACGTAACGTAATGTAATATAATATAATATAATATAATATAATGTAATGTAATGTAATGTAATGTAATGTAATATAATATAATATGATATAATATTAATATAATATAATATAATATAATATAATATTATGTAATATAATGTAGTGCAATATAATAAATTATTCCTGAAAAAGTAAATTTCCTGGGAAATAAAATCTGAGGGAAAAAAAATTGAGGGGAAAAAAATCAGGGCAAAAAAAAATCTGGAGGAAAAAAAAATTTGGAAAAAAAAATTTGGGGAGAAATTAGAGAAAAAAAAGTTGTGGAAGAGCCCAAGGGAAGAATTCCCGATTTTCCAGGGGGAATTTTGGGAATTCTGACCTCATAGAAGAAGGGGTGTCCGGCCATGTCGAAGATGTTCACCTTGATCTCCCGGTCCCGGATCTGCACCCTGGAAAAGGAGGTGGAATTTCAGGAATTCCCAGAAAAAAACCCTCAGAATTCCAGAAAAAATCCTTGGAATTCCAGGAAAAAAACCCCACAGAATTTCGGGCAGTCCGGGGGAAAAATTCTCAAAATTCCAGGAATTCTGGGGAAAAAAAACACCTTAGGAATGGCAGGAATTTTGGGGGAAAACCCAAAAAAATTCTGGGAATTCTGGGAAAAAAACCCCCACGGAATTCTTGGATAAAACCCCTCAGAATTCTGGGAATTCCAGGAATAAACCCACAGAATTCTGGCAATTCTAGGAAAAACCCCTCAGAATTCTGGGAAAAATCCCTTGGAATTCCTGGAATTCTGGGGGAAAAAAAACAACAACTTGGAATTCTGGGAATTCTGGGGGAAAAAAACCCTTGAAATTCCAGGAATTCCAGGAAAAAAGCCCCAGCATTCCCACCATTCCCATTATTCCCACCTCATCCCAATCCCATTATTCCCAATCCTTTCCCATTACCCCATCATTCCCATTCCCATTATCCCCATTATTTCCACTATTCCCATTATTCCTATGCCAATCCCAATCCCAATCCCATTATTCCCAATCCCATTCCCACCATTCCCATTATCTCCACCCTAATCCCAATCCCATTATTGCCAATCCCATTCCCAACATTCTCATTATCCCAATCCCAATCCCATTATTCCCACTAACCAGACAATTCCCACCATTCCCATTATCCCCACCTCATCCCAATCCCATTATTCCCAATCCCAATCCCATCATCCCCACCATTCCCACCATTCCCATTATTCCCATTATCCCAATCCCAATCCCATTATTCCCATTAACCACACAATCCCCATTATCCCCATTATCCCCATTCCAATCCCAATCCCAATCCCAATCCCGTTATTCCCAATCCCATTCTCACTATTCCCATCATTCCCAATCCCGTTATTCCCAACGCCATTCCCATCATCCCCACCATTCCCACCATTCCCATTATTCCCATCCCATCCCAATCCCATTATTGCCAATCCCATTCGCACCATTCCCATCATTCCCATCATTCCCATTCCCATTCCCATCATCCCCACCATTCCCATTATTCCCAACCCCATTCTCACTATTCCCATCATTCCCAATCCAAATCCCATCATTCCCAATCCCATTCCCATTATCCCCATTATCCCCACTATTCCCATTATCCCATTCCCAATCCCAATCCCATTATTCCCAATCCCATTGTTCCCATTATCCACATTCCCATTATCCCCTTTTTCCCAACGATTCCCATTATTCCCATTATTCCCACCACTTCCATCATTCCCACTCTTCCCACCATTCCCATTACCCCATTATTCCCATCCCATCCCTATCCCCAATCCCATTCCATTATTCCCATCATTCCCATTATCCCCATTATTCCCATTTCCACTCCCATCCCAATCCCATTATTCCCAATCCCATTCCCATCATCCCGGCCATTCCCACCATTCCCATTATTCCCATCACAATCCCATCATTCCCAATCCCATTCCCACTATTCCCATCCCAATCCCAATCCCAACCCCATTATTCCCACTAACCACACAATTCCCACCATTCCCATTATTCCCACCCCAATCCCATTCCCACCATTCCCACCATTCCCACCATTCCATTATCCCCATTCCAATCCCAATCCCATTCCCACCATTTCCATTATTCCCATTATTCCCATTATCCCACCATCCCCGCCATTCCCATTATCCCATCATTCCCGTTATTCCCGTCATTCCCATTATCCCATCATTCCCCTCATTCCCGTCATTCCCAGTATTCCTGTCATTCCCATAATTCCCACCGTCATTCCCGCAATTCCCATTATCCCGTCATTCCCATTATTCCTGCCATTCCCGTTATGCCCGTTATTATCCTGCAATTCCCATTATTCCCGCCATTCCCATCATTCCCATAATTCCTACCATTCCCACTATCCCGCCATTCCCATCATTCCCACCATTCCCATTATCCCGCCATTCCCATTTTCCCGTCATTCCCACCATTCCCATTTTCCCGTCATTCCCGCCATTCCCATTATCCCGTCATTCCCATTATTCCCGCCATTCCCATTATTCCCGCCATTCCCATTATCCCATTATCCCATTATTCCCGCCGTCATTCCCGTTATTCCCGCCATTCCCATTATCCCGTTATTCCCGCTGTCATTCCCGTCATTCCCGCTGTTATTCCCGTTATTCCCACCATTCCCATTATCCCGTCATTCCCGCCATTCCCACCATTCCCATTATCCCTTCATTCCCACCGTCATTCCCGTCATTCCTGCCATTCCCATTATCCCGTCATTCCCATTATCCCGGTATTCCCACCATTCCCATTATCCCGTCATTCCTGCGATCCCCATTATCCCGCCATTCCCGTTATTCCTGTCATTCCCATTATCCCGCCATTCCCGTTATTCCTGCCATTCCCATTATCCCGCCATTCCTGTTATTCCCGCCATTCCCGTTATCCCGCCATTCCCGTTATTCCTGCCATTCCCATTATCCCGCCATTCCCGCCATTTCCATTATCCCGCCATTCCCGTTATTCCCACCATTCCCATTATCCCGCCATTCCCATTATCCCGTCATTCCTGTCATTCCCGCCATTCCCATTATCCCGTTATTCCCACCATTCCCATGATCCCACCATTCCCCTTATTCCCACCATTCCCGTTATTCCCACCATTCCCATGATCCCGCCATTCCCGTTATTCCCGCCATTCCCATTATCCCGCCATTCCTGTCATTCCCGCCATTCCCATTATCCCGTTATTCCCACCATTCCCATGATCCCACCATTCCCCTTATTCCCACCATTCCCATTATCCCGCCATTCCCATTATCCCCTCATTCCCATTATCCCGTCATTCCCATTATTCCCGCCATTCCCGTTATTCCCGTTATTCCCGCCATTCCCGTTATTCCCGTTGCCGTTATTCCCGCTATTCCCGCGCTCTCACCGGGTGACGCCGTAGTCGATGCCGATGGTGGCCAGGTACTTGGGCACGAAGCGCTTCTCGCAGTAACGCTTGATGATGCAGCTCTGCGCCACGGGAAAACGCCCCCCAAATTCCCGCCGCCATCCTTCCCGCCGCGCGCTTCCCGCCAATTCCCAAAAATTCCCAAAAATTTCCACGTTTGGGAATCGCGCCCCCGCCCCATAACAGAAGAAACCACGCCCCCTTCGCTATCGGCCAATCAGAGCCGCGGTTTCCCCAGAAGCACCGCCCACCCGCCTATCAATCACCCGTAACAACAACAACGAGATGCCGGCTGATGATTGGATAAGTCGCGCCAATCAGCTCAAAGCGCCCGCCCTCCCGCACTTCTGATTGGTCGGTTCACCTGCCCCTCACCGCCCGCCAGCCAATAGCAGCGCCTCACCTTGCCCACCTCGGCGTCGCCCATGGAGATGACTTTAACCCGCAGCGCCTTGCGCGGCTCCTTCCGCTTCGCCGCGCTCGCCTCCATGGCGGGGCCGCGGCGCCGGGGCCCGTTGCCGCTGCCGGTGCCGGTGCCGGTGAGAGCGGCAGAGGCCGAAGGGAGGCGGCAATGGCGGCGGAGCGGCGCTTCCGCCTCAGCCCGGCCGTGCCGCGCGAGCTCTCGCGAGACTTGAGGCGGCGAGAGCGGGCGAGATTTGAGGCGGCGGGAGGGGGAGGAGGATCCGCCAGGGGGCGCTAAAAGCAGGGGGGTGTCACGTGACCTGTGTCATTGTCGCTGTCGCCGTCACGTGACCTGTGTCATTGTCGCTGTCACTGTCGTTGTCACGTGACCTGTGCCGCTGTCCCCGAAAATCCCAATTAAAAAACCCAAAATCCCGCAAAAAACTCCCAAAATCCTCCAAAAAAACCACAAAAATCCCAAAAAAACCCCTAAAAATCCTCCAAAAAAACCAAAATCGAGCTAAAGGAAACCCCAAGTTCCAGGAAAAAACCCAAATCCTACAATAAAAACCCCAAATCTCACAAAAAACAGCCAAATCTCACCAAAACCCCCTCAAAAATCCCCAAAAATAAACCCCGAATCCGACAAAAGAAACCCCAATCCCACAAAAACCCCGAAATGCCATAAAAATCCCAAAAAATACGGCAGGAAACCCCGCGAAATCCCGCAGAAAACCCCAAAGATCCCACAAAAAAAACCCAAAATCCCACCAAAAAAAGCCCAAAATTCCACAAAAAAACCCCAAAATCCTACAAAAACCCCAAAAATCCTAAAAAAAGAACCCCCAAAATCTCATTAAAAAACCCCAAATCCTACCAAAAAAACCCAAATCCCAGAAAAAAAACCCAAAATCCCACAAAAATAAACCTCAAAATCCCATAAAAATCCCACAAATTCCAACCAAAAACCCCAAATCCTACAAAAAAACCAAATCCCACAAAGAAAAACCCAAATCCTACAAAAAAAACCCAAACCCTACAAAAAAAAAAAACCAAAATCCCACAAAAAAACCCAAAATCCCATTAAAAAACCACAAATCCCAAATAAAAAAAACCCAAAATCCTAAAAAAACCCCCCAAAATCCTATTGGAAAAACCCCCAAAATCCTACAAAAAACCCAAAAACCCGTTAAAAAACCCCAAATCCCAAATAAAAAACCCAAAATCCTAAAAAAAACCCCTCCTAAATCCTACAAAAAAACCCAAAATCCTAAAAAAAAACCCCAAAATCCTACAAAAATAAACCAAAATCCCATTAAAAAACCACAAATCCCAAATAAAAAACCCAAAATCCTAAAAAAAACCCTCCTAAATCCTACAAAAAAACCCAAAATCCCAAAAAAAACCCCAAAATCCTATTGGAAAAACCCCCAAAATCCTACAAAAAACCCAAAAACCCATTAAAAAACCCCAAATCCCACAAAAAAACCCCCAAAATCCTAAAAAAAACCTCCAAAATCCTACAAAAGTAAACCAAAATCCCACAAAAAAACCCCAAAATCCCACAAAAAATAAGAAAAAAAAACCCAAAAAAATCCCAAATAACCCAAATCTCCAAAAACCCCAAATTGCCCAAAAGAACCCCCAAAATCCCACCAAGAAACCCCAAAATTAATTAAAAAAACCCTAAATCCTACTGAAAAAAACCCCAAGAAAATCCCACAAGAAAAATCCCAAAAGCCAGAAAAAATCTCTAATCCCATAAAAGAAACCCAAAAACCGGGGAAAACCCCAAACATCCCCGGGAAAACCCAAGAAAAACCCCAAAATCCTCCAAAAAAAACCAAAATCCCACAATAAAAACCCCAAATCCCACAAAAAAAGAGCCAAATCTCACCAAAAGCCCCCCAAAAACCCCAAAAATAAACCCCGAATCCGGCAAAAGAAACCCCAATCCCACAAAAACCCCGAAATGCCACAAAAAAAAACCAAAATCCCACAAAATATCCCAAAATCCCACTAAAAAAATTGCAAATCCCATAGAAAACAACCCAAAACCCCACAAATTCCCACAGGAAAACCCCAAAATCCCAGAGGAAAACCCAAAAACTCCCATTAAAAAAACCCAATTCCAGCCAAAAAACCCCAAATCCCATAAAAACCCCAATCCCCTTCAAAAATCCCCAGAATCCCATGAAAAATCCCACAAAAAAACCCAAATCCCACCAAAAAACCCCAAAATCCTACTGAAAAAAACCCAAAATCCTACAAAAAAAAACCCCAAAATGCCACAAAAAAACCCAAAATGCCACAAAAAAACCCAAAATCCCACAAAAAACCCCAAAATCCCACAAAAAAAAACCCAAAATGCCACAAGAAAACCCCCAAAATCCTACAAAAAAACCCAAAATGCCACAAAAAAAACCCAAAATCCTACAAAAAAACCCAAAATGCCACAAAAAAAACCCCAAAATGCCACAAAAAAACCCCAAAAAATCCCATAAAAACCCAAATTTCATAAAAAACAAAATCCCACAAAAAAAACCCCAAATCCCACAAAAAAACCCCAAAATGCCACAAAAAAAACCCAAAATGCCACAAAAAAACCCCAAAATCCTACAAAAAAACCCCAAAAAATCCCATAAAAACCCAAATTTCATAAAAAACAAAATCCCCTAAAAAAAACCCCAAAATCCCCGAAAAAAACCCCCAAAATGCCACAAAAAACCCCAAAATGCCACAAAAAAACCCCAAAAATCCAACAAAAAAACCCCAAAATGCCACAAAAAAAACCCCAAAATGCCACAAAATATCCCAAAATCCGGGAGATTTTTTTTCTGTGGGATTTTGGGGTTTTTTCGGTGGGATTTTGGGGTTTTTGATGGAATTTTGGGAATTTTTTGAGTGAAATTTTGGGATTTTTTTGATGGACTTTTGGGATATTTAATGGGATTTTGGGATTTTTTTAATGGAATTCTGGGATTTTTGATGGAATTTTGGGATTTTTAATGGAATTTGGGGTTTTTAATGGAATTTTGGGATTTTTGGTGGAATTTGGGGATTTTTTTAATGGAATTCTGGGATTTTTTGATGGAATTTTGGGGTTTTTTAATTGGGATTTTGGGATTTTTTGAGGGATTTTGGGATTTTTATTGGAATTTTTGGGATTTTTTGAGGGAATTTGGGATTTTTAATGGAATTTTGGGATTTTTGGTAGAATTTGGGGATATTTAATGGAATTTGGGGATTTTAGATGGAATGTTGGGGATTCTTTTCATGGAATTTGGGGATTTTAGATGGAATTTGGGATTTTTGATGGAATTTTGGGATTTTTTTAATGGAATTTTGGGATTTTTTTATTGGAATTTGGGGATATTTAATGGAATTTGGGGATTCTTGATGGAATTTTGGGATTTTTGATGGAATTTTGGGATTTTTAATGAAATTTTGGGAATTTTTTAGTGAAATTTTGGGATTTTTTAAATGGAATTTGGGATTTTTAATGGAATTTTGGGAATTTTTATTTGGGATTTTGGAATTTTTTTATCGGAACTTGGGATTTTTTTAATGGAATTTGGGGATTTTTAATGGAATTTCGGGATTTTTTCATGGAATTCTTGGATTTTCTTGGAATTTTGGGATTTTTGATGGAATTTTGGGATTTTTTTCATGGAATTTTGGGATTTTTTAATGGGATTTTGGGATATTTTTGATGGAATTTTGGGATTTTTGATGGAATTTTGGGATTTTTTAATTGGAATTTTGGGATTTTTGATGGAATTTTTGGGATTTTTTAAATGGAATTTTGGGATTTTTTAAACAGAATTTTGGGAATTTTTAAATGGAATTTGGGATTTTTTAATGGGATTTTGGGATTTTTGATGGAATTTGGGGATTTTTAATGGAATTTTGGGAATTTTTTCAAGTGAAATTTTGGGATTTTTAAATGAAATTTTCGAAATTTTTAATTGGAATTTGGGGATTTTTGATGGAATTTTGGGATTTTTTAAATGGAATTTTGGGATTTTTGATGGAATTTTGGGAATTTTTGATGGGATTTTGGGATATTTTTCATGGAATTTTGGAATTTTTAATGGACTTTTGGGGTTTTTAATGGGATTTTGGGATTTTTTAATGGGATTTGGGGATTTTTGATGGAATTTTGGGGTTTTTGATGGAATTTTGGGATTTTTTAAACAGAATTTTGGAATTTTTAATGGGATTTGGGATTTTTTTAACGGAATTTTCGGATTTTTTTATGGAATTTGGGATTTTTCATGTAATTTTGGGATTTTAATGGGATTTTGGGATTTTTAATGGCATTTGGGGATTTTAGATGGAATTTGGGATTTTTGATGGAATTTTGGGAATTTTTATTTGGGATTTTTGATGGAATTTGGGGATTTTTAAATGGAATTTTGGGATTTTTAAATGGAATTTTGGGATTTTTATTGGGATTTGGGGTTTTGCAAGAGGAATTTGGGGGAGTTTTGTTGAATTTTGGGATTCTGGGGCGGGATTTTGGGGTTGCTGATGTATTTTCAAGGCTGTTTTGGGATCCCAAAAAAATCCTTTGGAGTCTCCAGGGAATTGCCGGGCACTGAGGGAATAAATTTAATGAAAATAAAATAAAATAAAATAAAATAAAATAAAATAAAATAAAATAATAAATCCAATTTAATTTAATTTAATTTAATTTAATTTAATTTGGGATTCCAAAAGGTTTGGAGGGAAAATCTGGAAAAACCAGGAATGGTTGAGGGGAAAAATTGGGAATTTTTGAGGGGAAAAATTGGGAATGGTTGAGGGGAAAAATTGGGAAAAATCGGGAATTTTTCAGGGAAAAAATTGGGAATTTTTGAGGCAAAATCGGGAATGGGTGAGGGAAAAATTGGGAATGATGAGGGATAAAAATGGGAATTTTTGAAGGAAAAAACTGGGAATGGCTGAGGGAAAATCAAGAATGGACGAGGGAAAAAATTGGGAATTTTTGAGAGAAAAAATCGGGATTTTTTTGGGGGAAAAAATGGGAATTTTTGAGGGAAAATCGGGGATGAGTGAAGGGAAAAAATTGGGAATGATGAGGGGAAAAAATGGGAATTTTTGGGGGGAAAAGACTGGGAATGGCTGAGGGAAAAGTGGGAATGGTTGAGGGGAAAAACTGGGAAAAATTGGGAATTTTTGAGACAAAATCGGGAATGGATGAGAGGAAAAACTTGGGAAAATCGGGAAATTTTGAGGGAAAAAGTCAGGAATGGGTGAGGGAAAATTTGGAATGGCTGAGGGAAAAAATTGGGAATGATGAGGGATAAAAATGGGAATTTCTGAGGGAAAAAATTGGGAATGATGAGGGATAAAAATGGGAATTTCTGAGGGAAAAAATTGGGAATGATGAGGGATAAAAATGGGAATTTCTGAGGGAAAAAATTGGGAATGATGAGGGATAAAAATGGGAATTTTGGGGGGAAAAACTGGGAATTTCTGAGGGAAAACTGGGAATGGTTGAGGGGAAAAATTGGGAAAAAATCGGGAATTTTTCAGGGAAAAAATTGGGAATGGGTGAGGGGAAAATTGGGAATGGCTGAGGAAAAAAATTGGGAATTTTTGAGAGAAAAATTGGGAATTTTTGAGGGGAAAATTGGGAATTTTTGAGGGAAAATTTGGGAATTTCTGAGGGAAAACTGGGAATGGTTGAGGGGAAAAACTGGGGAAAATCGGGAATTTTTGAGGGAAAAAATTGGGAATGGGTGAGGGGAAAAACTGGGAATGGGTGAGGGGAAAATTGGGAATTTTTGAGGGAAAAAATCGGGAATTTTTGAGAGAAAAATCTGGGAATGGCTGAGGGGAAAACTGGGAATGGTTGAGGGGAAAAACTGGGAAAAAAATCGGGAATTTTTGAGGGATAAAAATCGGGAATTTTTGAGAGAAAAATCTGGGAATAGTTGAGGGAAAATTGGGAATGGCTGAGGGAAAATCAGGAACGGATGAGGGGAAAAATTTGGAATGGTGAAGGGAAAAAAATGGGAATTTCTGAGAGAAAAAACTGGGAATGGTTGAAGGAAAAAACTTGGAATGGTTGAAGGGAAACAGTGGGGAAAATTGGGAATTTTTGAGGGAAAAAAATGGGAATGGGTGAGGGAAAATCGGGGGTGGGTGAAGGGGAAATATTGGGAATGGGTGAGGGAAAAATTGGGAATGATGAGGGATAAAAATGGGAATTTTGGGGGGGAAAACCTGGGAATAGTTGAGGGAAAATTGGGAATGGGTGAGGGAAAAAATCGGGAATTTTTGAGGGAAAAAATCGGGAATTTTTGAGAGAAAAAATCGGGAATTTTTGTGGGAAAAAATGGGAACGTTTGAGGGAAAATCGGGGATGAGTGAAGGGAAAAAAGTTGGGAATGGTGAGGGGAAAAAATGGGAATTTTTGGGGGGGAAAAAACTGGGAATGGTTGAAGGAAAAGAACTGGAATGGCTGCGGGAAAAGTGGGAATGGATGAGGGGAAAAACTGGGAATTTTGGAGAGAAATTTGGGAATGGCTGAGGGGAAAGATCAGGAATGGCTGGAGGGAAATCGGGAATGGCTGAGGGGAAAAAACTCTGAAAAACTGGGAATTTTTGAAGGGGAAAAAATGGGAACGGGTGAGGGAAAAAATCGGGAATTTTTAAGGGGAAAAATTGGGAATGGCTGAGGGGAAAAATCAGGAATGGTTGAAGGATTTCTGGGATTTCATGGGGGTTTTAGGGGGTTTTGGATTTTATGGGATTTTTTGGGATTTTTTGGATTTTTTATTTTATTTTATGGGATTTTTGGGTGGAATAATTCCCACCCAGAAAGGGGCGGAGCCGCCGTTCCTGGCGGGATTTTGACCCCGCTGGATTCGGGGGATTTCTGGGAATGTTGGGAATGTTTGGATCCGAGGGTTTTCCCGGCTGGCTGATCCCAGGATTTGTTATTCCCGGCTTCGTGGGGTCGGGAGCGGCGCTGCTGGGGATCCCTGCCTCAGTTTCCCTTCGGAATTCAGGGGGGTTGGTCCCGGTTCCCATTCCTGATATCCCCACACCATTCCCACTTCCCAGTTCCCATTCCCAGCCCCCAATCCCATTCCCAGTTCCCAATCCCATTCCCAATCCCAATCCCATTCCCAATATCCCAATCCCACTCCTGATTGTCCCAAATCCCATTCCCGGTTCCCCTTGCCCCATTCCCAGTTCCCAGTCCCATTCCTGATATCCCAATCCCATTCCCGGCCCCATTCCCAATATCCCAATCCCATTCCTGGCCCCCAATGCCATTCCCATTTCCTACTTCCCATTCCCAGTTCCCAATCCCATTCCCAATATCCCAATCCCACTCCTGATTGTCCCAAATCCCATTCCCGGTTCCCCTTGCCCCATTCCCAGTTCCCAATCCCATTCCTGCTTCTCAATCCCATTCCCGGATCCCAGGGCTCATTCCCGATGTCCCAATCCCATTCCCGGCCCCATTCCCAGTTCCCGATCCCATTCCCGATATCCCAATCCCATTCCTGTTTCCCAATCCCATTCCAGATCCCAATCCCATTCCCGGATCCCAGGGCTCATTCCTGATGTCCCATTCCCATTTCCTACTTTCCATTCCCAGTTCCCAACCGAATTCCCAATATCCCAATCCCATTCCATGTTCCCAATCTCAGTCCCAGTTCCCAATCCCATTCCTGATTATCCCAGCCCCATTCCGGGTTCTCATTTCCTATTCCCATTCCTATTTCCCAACCCCATTCCCAGATCCCAGTCCCATTTCCGGTTCCCAATCCCATTCCCAATATCCCAATCCCATTCCCAGTTCCCGCTTCATTCCCAGTTCCCAATCCCATTCCCTCTATCCCAATCCAATTCCCAGTTCCCAATCCCATTCCCAGTTCCCAATCCCATTCCCGATATCCCAACCCCAATCCTGATTATCCCATTCCCGGTTCCCGATCCCATTCCCCACATCCCAATCCCATCCCTGATTGTCCCAACCCATTCCCAGTTGTTCTCCCACCCATTCCCTATATCCTGATCCCATTCCCAATATCCCGATCCCATTCCCAGTTATCCCGATCCCATTCCCGTTTATCTCGATCCCATTCCCGGTTATCCCGGTGATCCCATTCCCGGTTGTTATCCCAGTTTTCCATCCCAATTCATTCCCGGTTGTTATCCCAGTTATCCCGGTTATCCCATTCCTGGTTTTCCATCCCCATCCCATTCCCGGTGATCCCATTCCTGATTTCCCATTCCTGGTGATCTCATTCCCAGTTGTTCCCATTCCCAGTGATCTCATTCCCAGTTTTCCATTCCCATCCCATTCCCGGTTTCCCATTCCCAGTTATCCCGGTGATCCCATTCCCGGTTGTCATCCCAGTTTTCCATCCCATTTCATTCCTGGTTGTTATCCCGGCTATCCTGGTGATCCCATTCCCGGTTTTCCATCCCCATCCCATTCCCAGTGATCCCATGTCCAGTTTCCCGTTCCCGCTTGTGCCCATTCCCAGTGATCTCATTCCCAGTTTTCCATCCTGATCCCAATCCTGGTTTCCCATTCCCAGTTGTTTTTCCCAATCCATTCCCGTTTATCCCATTCCCATTCCCAGTTGTCCCGGTGATCCCATTCCCAGTTGTTCCCATTCTGGAGGTCCCATTCCCAGTGATCCCATTCCCAGTGATCCCATTCCCAGTTTCCCATTCCCAGTTTTTCATTCCCAGTTTCCCATTCCTGGTTGTGATCCCATTCCCGATTGTTCCCATTCCCGGTGATCCCATTCCCAGTTTTCCATCCCGATCCCATTCCCAATGATCCCACTCCTGGTTTTCCATCCCAGTGATCCCATTCCTGGTTTTCCATCCCCGTCCCATTCCCTGTGATCCTATTCTGTTTCTCATTCCCATTTTCCCATTCCCAGTTGTTCCCATTCCCACCGTTCCCATTCCCGGTTTGTTTTCCTGGTTATCCCACTTGTTTCCCCATTCCCGGTTTCCCGTTCCCGCTCTCTCCCATTCCCGGTTTTCTGTTCCCACTGTTCCCATTCCAGGTTTTCCTGTTCCTGCCGTTCCCATTCCCATTTTTTCCCCCATTCCCATTTTTTCCCCGCTGTTCCCATTCCCAGCTTTCCCATTCCCATTGTTTCCATTCCTGGTTTTCCTTCTCCCATTCCCGGTTTTTTTCCTATTCCCATTCCCATTCCCATTCCCAGTTTTCTCATTCATGTTCCCGGTTTTCCCCATTCCCGTTTTTTTCCCGTTCCTGTTCCCGGTTTTCCCCATTCCCATTCCCGGTTTTCCCATCCCCGTTCCCGGTTTTCCTGTTCCCAGTTTTCCCCATTCCTGGTTTTCCTATTCCCATTTTTCCCGACTCCCGGTTTTCCCTATTCCTGGTTTTCCCTGTTCCCGTCCCAGGTTTTCCCGGTTTTCCTGTTCCCATTCCCATTTTTTTCCCGTTCCCATTCCCGGTTTTCCCATTCCCATTCCCAGTTATTTTCCTGTTCCCATTCCCGGTTTTCCCTCCGTTCCTGTTCCCATTCCTGTTTTTTCCCTGTTCCCATTCCCGGTTTTCTTGGTCCCGTTCCCATTCCCGGTTTTCCCTCCGTTCCTGTTCCCGTTCCCATTCCTGGTTTTTTTCCCATTCCCGGTTTTTCCCATCCCCGTTCCTATTCCCGGTTTTTCCCATTCCCGTTCATTCCCGGTGTTCCGTCCATTCCCGGTTTTCCTATTCCCGGTTTTCCCGGCGGTTCCCGGTGCTCCCCGCGGGCGGAGCCGCTCCCGCAGTTCCCGGTGTTTCCCGTTCCCGGTGCTCCCGTTCATTCCCGGTGTTCCCTCCATTCCCGGTGTTCCCTCCATTCCCGGTTTTCCCGCTGTTTCCCGGTGCTCCCCGCGGGCGGAGCCGCTCCCGTTCATTCCCGGTGTTCCCGTTCCCGGTTTCCCCTCCATTCCCGGTTTTCCCGGCGGGCGGAGCCGCTCCCGTTCATTCCCGGCGTTCCCATTCCCGGTGTTCCCGTTCCCGGTTTCCCCTCCATTCCCGGTTTTCCCGGCGGGCGAAGCCGCTCCCGTTCATTCCCGGTGTGTTCCCTCCATTCCCGGCGTTCCCTCCATTCCCGGTTTTCCCTCCATTCCCGGTGTTCCCGTTCCCGGCGTTCCCATTCCCGGTTTTCCCGGTTTTCCCGGTGTTTCCCGGCGGGCGGGGCTCTCCCGCAGTTCCCGGCGTTCCCATTCCCGGTGTTTCCCGTTCCCGGCGTTCCCGTTCCCGGCGTTCCCGTTCCCGGTTTTCCCGGTGTTTCCCGGCGGGCGGGGCTCTCCCGTTCATTCCCGGCGTTCCCTCCATTCCCGGTTTTCCCGGTTTTCCCGGTGTTTCCCGGCGGGCGGGGCTCTCCCGTTCATTCCCGGCGTTCCCTCCATTCCCGGTTTTCCCGGTGTTTCCCGGCGGGCGGGGCTCTCCCGCCGTTGCCGCCCCCGGGGCCGCCCCCGCCGCTCCCGGCTCCGCCGCCGCCGCCGCAGCGCCATGTACGGTACGGCACCGGGAATGAGCGGGAGAGCGCCGGGATAACACCGGGATAACACCGGGATAGCACCGGGACAGAACCGGGACAGAACCGGGATGGAGCCGGGAGGGAGCCGGGAGGGAGCCGGGATAACGGAGCCGGGATAACGGAGCCGGGATAACGGAGCCGGGATAACGGAGCCGGGATGGGGGCGGGAACTGCGGGAACGCGGCCCCGGCCCCGCCCCGCCCGAGCATCCCCGGCAGCGAGCGGCACCCCAAAAACACCGGGGGGGGACCCCAAAAACACCGGGGGGACCCAAAAATCACCGGGGGGACCCAAAATTAGTGGGGGGACCCCAAAAACATCGGGAGGGACCTAAAAATCAGCGGGAGGACCCCAAAATCACCGAGGGGACCCCAAAATCACCAGGGGGACCCCAAAAACACCGGGAGGGACCCTAAAACACCAGGGGCACCCCAAAATCACCGGAGGGATCCCAAAAACACTGTGAGGGACCCGGGACCGCCGGGGGGACCCCAAAACCACCGGCAGGGACCCCAAAAGCACCGGAAGGACCCCAAAATCACCGGGGGACCCCAAAAACACCGGGAGGGACCCGGGACCGCCGGGGGGACCCCAAAAACACCGGGAAGAACCCCAAAAACAGCGGGAAGAACCCCAAAATCACCGGGCGAGACCCAAAATCCCTGGGAGGCACCCCAAAAACCACTGGAAACCCCAAAATCTGTGGGGTGGGATCGGTTTGGGAACCCCAAAATCTTCCGGTAACCCCAAAACCTCTGAGGAATCCCCAAATCCCTGGAAAGCACCAAAATCTGTGGGGTGGGATCGGTTCGGGGACCCCAAAACCTCCAGGAAACCCCGAAATCTGTGGGGTGGGATCGGTTTAGGAACCCCAAATTTATGGGGTGGGAGAGGTTTGGAGTCCAGGAACCCCCAAATCTGCAGGAAACCCCAAAATTTGTGGGGTGGGATCGGTTTGGGAACCCCAAAATCTGCGGGAAACCCCAAAATTTATGGGGTGGGATCGGTTTGGGAACCCCAAAATCTGCAGGAAACCCCAAAATCTGTGGGGTGGGATTGGTTTGGGGTCTGGGAATCCCAAAATCTGCGGGGAACCCCAAAATCCCTGGGAAACCCCAAAATCTGTGGGGTGGGATTGGTTTAGGAACCCCAAAATCTGCAGGAAACCCCAAAATTTATGGGGTGGGAGCGGTTTGGGAACCCCAAAATCCCTGGGAAACCCCAAAATCTGTGGGGTGGGAGCGGTTTGGGAACCCCAAATTTATGGGGTGGGATCGGTTTGGAGTCTGGGAACCCCAAAATCTGCAGGAAACCCCAAAATTTGTGGGGTGGGATCGGTTTGGGAACCCCAAATTTCTGGGGTGGGAGCAATTTGGAGTCCAGGAACCCCAAAATCTGCGGGGAACCCCAAAATCTGTGGGGTTGGGTGTTTTTGGGGACCCCAAAATCTGTGGGGTGGGATTGGTTTAGGAACCCCAAAATCTGTGGGAAACCCCAAATTCCCTGTGAAGGACCCCAAAATGCCCGGCGGGGACCCCAAAAACCTCTGGAAACCCCAAATTTATGGGGTGGGATCGGTCCAGGAACCCCAAACTCTGTGGGGAACCCCAAAATCTGTGGGGTTGGGTTTTGTTTTGGGGACCCCAAATTTATGGGGTGGGAGCGGTTTGGGGTCCAGGAACCCCAAAATCTGCAGGGAACCCCAAAATTTGTGGGGTGGGATTGGTCCAGGAACCCCAAAATCAGCGGGAGACCCCCAAATCCCCGCTAAACCCCAAAATTTGTGGCATGGGATTGGTCCAGGAAGCCCAAAATCTGCAGGGAAACCCAAAATCTGTGGGGTTGGGTGGTTTTGGGGACCCCAAATTTAGGGGGTGGGGTCGGTTTGGGAACCCCAAAATCTGCGGAAATCCCAAAATTTGTGGGGTGGGATTGGTCCGGGAACCCCAAAATCTGCAGAAACCCCAGAAGTTATGGGGAGGGATCGGTTTGGGAACCCCAAAACCTGCGGGAAACCCCAAAATTTATGGGGTGGGATCGGTTTGGGGTCTGTGAACCCCAAATGTTTGGGATTTTGGGTGGATTTTGGGGAGATTTTGGGGTTT
Organism: Motacilla alba alba; assembly: GCF_015832195.1. Lineage (NCBI taxonomy): Eukaryota > Metazoa > Chordata > Aves > Passeriformes > Motacillidae > Motacilla > Motacilla alba. The sequence goes on from NC_052018.1 coordinate 1,706,682, forward strand.
TTTTGCACAACGGGAATGACCCTGGGAAAATTCCGTGGGGATTTGGGGTTTCTTTGTGGGGTTTGGGGGGTTTTTTTGTGGATTTTGGGGTTATTTGTGGGATTTGGGGGTTTTTTGTAGGATTTGGGGTTTTTTTGTGGGATTTTGTGGGTTTTTTTGTGGGATTTTGGGGTTTTTTTGTGGGATTTTGGGGTTTTTTTTGTGGGATTTGGGGTTTTTTTCTTTGGTGGGATTTTGGGTTTTTTTGTGGGATTTTGGGGTTTTTTTGGTGGGATTTGGGGTTTTTTTCTTTGGTGGGATTTTGGGTTTTTTTGTGGGATTTTGGGGTTTTTTATGGGATTTTGGGGTTTCTTCTGAGGGATTTTGGGGTTTCTTTTGAGGGATTTGGGGGTTTTTTGTGGGATTTTGGGGTTATTTGTGGGATTTTGGGGTTTCTTTAACAGGATTTGGGGATTTTTTTGTGGCATTTTGGGGTTTCTTTTCAGGGATTTTGGGGTTTTTTTTGTGGGATTTGCTGATTTTTTTGGTGGGATTTTGTGGTTTCTTTGGTGGGATTTTGGGGGGTTTTTGTGGGATTTTGGGGTTTTTTTGTGGGATTTTGGGGTTTTTTTTGTGGGATTTTGGGGGTTTTTTTCTGTTGGGATTTTTTTGGGTATTTTGGTGGAATTTTGGGGTTTTTTGGGTAGAATTTGGGGCATTTTTTATGGGACTTTGGGCATTTTTTGGGGTGAATTTTGGGTGGCGATCGGGATTTTCTGGTGATTTCTGGGATTTGGGGAATTTCCTGGTGGGATTTCAGGATTTTTGGGGGGGGATTTGGGGTTATTTGTGGGGTTGGAAGCTCCCCAAGGACGGGACCGAATCCCAACATTTTGGGCCAAATTTGAGGATTTTGGGGCCAAATCTGGGGGGTTTGGAGCCAAATCTGGGGATTTTGGGGCCATTTTTGGGCAAAATCCCGGGGATTTTGGAGCCTTGTTTGGAGATTTTGGGGTCGAACTTGGGATTTTGCGCCGTTTTTAGGGTCAAATCCGGGGATTTTGGGGCCGATTCCAGGATTTTGGGCCGATTCTGCATTTTTTGGCCCAAATTCTGGGATTTTGGGGTCAAGTTTTGGGATTTTGGGGCTGAATTTTGGGATTTTGGGGCCGAATTCCGAGATTTTGGGGCCCATTCCAGGATTTTGGAGCCAAATTTGGGGATTTTGGGGCCATTTTGGGGATTTTGGGGCAAAATCCCGGGGATTTTGGAGCCTCGTTTGGAGATTTTGGGGTCGAATTTGGGATTTTGAGCCGTTTTTAGGGTCAAATCCGGGGATTTTGGGGCTGATTCCGGATTTTGGGGCCAATTCTGCGTTTTTTGGCCCGGATTCTGGGATTTTAGGGTCAAGTTTTGTGATTTTGGGGCTGAATCCCTGGATTTTGGGGTCAAATTCTGAGATTTTGGGGCCCATTCCAGGATTTTGGAGCCAAATTCCGAGATTTTGGGGCCATTTTGGGGATTTTGGGGCCAAATCTGGGGATTTTGGAGCCTCGTTTGGAGATTTTGGGGTCGAATTTGGGATTTTGGGCCGGTTTTGGGGTCGAGTCCAGGGATTTTGGGGCTGATTCCGGATTTTGGGGCCGATTCTGCATTTTTTGGCCCAAATTCTGGGATTTTGGGGTCAAATTTGGGAGTTTTGGGGCTGAATTTCAGGACTTTGGGGCCAGATCCAGGATTTTGGGGTGGACTTTGGGATTTTGGGGCCGAATCCGCATTTTTGGGGTCGAATCCGGGTTTTCGGTGCTGAACTCAGAGCATTTGGGGCGGCCTTTGGGGATTCTGGGGACACATCCAGGGATTTTTGGGGCCAAATTTTAGGATTTTGGTGTTGATCCTGTGCTTTTGGGGCCGAACCCGGCGTTTTGGGGTTGAATCCGGAGTTCTGGGGCAGAATCTGGGGATTTTGGGGCTGATTCTGGGGGTTTTGGGGCCGAATTTTCGGGTTTTGGGGTGGGATCCGGAGTTTTGGGGCGGACTCCGGGGATTTTGGGGCCAAATTTTAGGATTTTGGTGTCGATCCTGTGCTTTGGGGGCCGAACCCGGCATTTTGGGGTTGAATCCAGAGTTTTGGGGCGGACTCCGGGGATTTTGGTGCTGATTCTGGGGATTTCGGGGCTGATTCTGGGGATTTTGGGGCTGATTCTGGGGGTTTTGGGGCCGAATTTTCGGGTTTTGGGGTTGAATCCAGAGTTTTGGGGCAGAATCCGGGGATTTTGGGACTGATTCTGGGGGTTTCAGGGCTGGTTCTGGGGGTTTTGGGGCCGAATTTTCAGGTTTTGGGGCGGGATCCGGGGGTTTCGGGGCTGATTCTGGGGGTTTTGGGGCCGAATTTTCGGGTTTTGGGGCGGGATCCGGGGTTTCGGGGCCGTCCCTAACGAGGAGCAGCTGGAGCAGCAGCTGGCGCCCTCCCCCTCCCCCCCTTTTTGGGATTAAGGGGATTTTGGGATTTGGGGATTTTGGGAATCCCCGGTGACCTCTGAAATCCCGAACGTCCTTCCCGGCCCCGGCCCCGGCCCCGGCCCCGGCTGTGCGCGGCGGCGGCGCCGAGGGAAGGGAGCCCGACCCCAAACCCCGAACCCCAAACGGGCCCAGACCTTGAACCCCAAACCCTGAACCCCAAATGGTCCCAAACCCTGAACCCCAAATGATCCCAAACCCTGAACCCCAAACCCTGAACCCCAAACGATCCCAAATCCTGAATCCTGAACCCCAAACCCTGAACCCCAAACAGGCCCGAACCCCGAACCTGGAACCTCAAACCCTGAACCCCAAATGGTCCCAAACCCTGAATCCCAAACCCTGAACCCCAAACCCTGAACCCTAAACCTCAAACCCTGAACCCCAAACCCTGAACCCCAAATGATCCCAAACCCTGAACCCCAAACCCTGAACCCCAAACCTCAAACCCTGAACCCCAAATGGTCCCAAACCCTGAATCCCAAACCCTGAACCCCAAACCCTGAACCCTAAACCTCAAACCCTGAACCCCAAACCCTGAACCCCAAACAGGCCCGAACCCCGAACCTGGAACCTCAAACCCTGAACCCCAAATGATCCCAAACCCTGAACCCCAAACCCTGAACCCCAAACCCTGAACCCCAAACCTCAAACCCTGAACCCCAAACCCTGAACCCCAAATGATCCCAAACCCTGAACCCCAAACCCTGAACCCCAAACCTCAAACCCTGAACCCCAAACCCTGAACCCCAAATGATCCCAAACCCTGAACCCCAAACCCTGAACTCCAGACCCTGAACCCTGAATCCCAAACCCCAAACCCTGAACCCCAAATCCTGAATCCCAAATCCTGAACCCCAAACCCCAAACCCTGAACCCTGAATCCCAAACCCCAAACCCTGAACCCCAAATCCTGAATCCCAAATCCTGAACCCCAAATCCCAAACCCCAAACCCTGAACCTTGAATCCCACTTCCCAAATGGTCCCAAATCCTGAACCCTGAACCCCAAATCCTGAATCCCACATCCTGAATCCCAAACCCTGAATCCCAAATGGTCCCAAATCCTGAACCCTGAACCTCAAATGCTGAATCCCAAACCCCAAATCCTGAACCCCAAATCCCAAAAAATCCTGAATCCCAAACCCCGAATGGTCCCAAACCCCAAATCCTGAACCCTAAATCCTGAACCACGAACCCCAAAAATCCTGAATCTCAAACCCCAAATGGCCTCAAACCCCAAATCCTGAACCCCAAACCCCAAAAAATCCTGAATCCCAAACCCCAAATGGTGCCAAACCCTGAACCCCAAATCCTGAACCCCAAATCCTGAATCAGAAACACTGAACCCCAAATCCCAAAAATCCTGAATCCCAAACCCCAAATGGCCCCAAACTCAAAATCCTGAACCCCAAACCCCAAATCCTAAATCAGAAACACTGAACTCCAAATCCTGAATCCCAGACCCCAAATCCCAGACCCCAAATCCCCAATGGTCCCAAATCCCCCCAGATTTTTTTGATTTTTTGTTTTTCCCCAAATTCGCCCCCAATTTTTTCCGGATTTTTCTGAATTGTTTCGGACTTTCCCCATTTTTTTCCGGAATTTTTCCCAACTTTCCCCAAATTTTTCTGATTTTTTTGCCCCCAATTTTTTCCACGATTTCCCCCAAATTTTCCCAATTTTCCTAGAGTTACCCATATTGTCCCTGATTTTCATCCCAATTTCCCCCCAATTTTCCCATATTTTCACCGATTTTTCTGATATTTTTCCCCAATTTTCCACAAATTTTCCCAATTTTCCCTGATTTTTTCCCCATTTTGCCCCAATTTTCCCCAGATTTGTCTGATTTCCCCCTGAATTTTCTCCAGAATTTTTTCCATGTTTTCCCAGATTTGTCTGATTTTTTCCTGATTTTTTCAAGATTTTTCCCCCCTGTTTTTTTCCCCAATTTCCCCCCAATTTTCCCAAGATTTTTCCCAGATTTTCCCCCAATTTTTCCCAGATTTTTCTGATTTTTCCTCCAAATTTTCTCCAATTTTCCCCCGATTTTCCCCCAAAATTTTTCCCAATTTCCCCAGACTTTTCTGATTTCCCCCCAATTTTCCCCCAAATTTTTCCCAATTTTTCCCAATTTCCCCCCCCAATTTTTCCCAGTTTCCCCCCCAATTTTCCCCGGATTTTTCTGATTTTTCATCCAAATTTTTTCCAATTTTCCCCAATTTTCCCCAAAATTTTCCCCAGATTTTTCCCACTTTTCCCCAAATTTTTCCCAATTCCCCCCCCAGTTTTCCCCAATTTTCCCCCCCAATTTTCCCCCGATTTTTCTGATTTTTTCCGCTCAAATTTTCCCCAAATTTTCCCAATTTTGCCCCTAATTTTCCCAAATTTTCCCCAAATTTTTTCCAATTTTCCCCAGATTTTCCCCAATTTCCCCCCCCCAGTTTTCCCCAGATTTTTCTGATTTTTTCCCTCATTTTTCCCCAATTTTCCCCCAGTTTTTCTGATTTTCCCCCAGTTTTCCCAGATTTCCCAACATTTCCCGTTGTGTCCCGGTTTCCCCGGTTTTCCCGGATTTCCCAATGGTCCCATGTCTCCCGGTTCCCCGGTTTCCCCGGTATCCCCGGTTTCCCCGGTATCCCCAGTATTCCCGGTTTTCATCAATTTCCCCGGTTCCCCGGTATTCCCAGTTTCCCCGGTTTTCCTGGTTTCCCGGGTATTCCTGGTTTTCCCCCATTTCCCCAGTTTCCTGGTTTTCCCGATGTTCCCATTGTGTCCCGGTTTTCCCGGTTTTCATGACGTTCCCGTTGTGTCCCGGTATTCCTGGTGTTCCCGTTGTGTCCCATTGTGTCCCGGTATTCCCAGTTTTCCCATCGTGTCCCGTTGTGTCCTGGTTTTCCAGTATTCCCGGTTTTCCCCGGTATTCCCGCTTTTCCCGACGTTCCCATTGTGTCCCGGTGTTCCCAGTTTCCCCATGGTGTCCCGTTGTGTCCCGGTATTCCTGGTGTTCCCGACGTTCCCGTTGTGTCCTGTTGTGTCCTGGTTTTCCCGGTGTGTCCTGGTATTCCCGGTGTTCCCGGTGTTCCCGTTGTGTCCCATTGTGTCCCGGTATTCCTGGTGTTCCCGACGTTCCCGTGTGTCCCGTTGTGTCCCGGTGTTCCCAGTGTTTCCGGTGTTCCCAACGTTCCCGTTGTGCCCCCGACGTTCCCGTTGTGTCCCGTTGTGTCCCGGTGTTCCCGTTGTGTCCCAGTGTTCCCGACATTCCCATGTGTCCTGTTGTGTCCCGTTGTGTCCTGATTTACCTGGTGTGTCCCGGTATTCCCGGTTTTCCCGATGTTCCCGTTATGTCCCGTTGTGTCACGGTATTCCCAGTGTTCCCGATGTTCCAGTGTGTCCCGTTGTGTCCCGGTATTCCCGATATTCCCGTTGTGTCCCGTTGTTCCCGTTGTGCCCCGTTGTGTCCCGGTATTCCCGGTTTTCCCCAATTTTCCCGGTGTTCCCGGTATTCCCGTTGTTCCCGTTGTGTTCTGATGGTGTCCCGGTATTCCCGTTATTCCCGGTGTTCCGACGGTGTCCCGGTGTTCCCGGTGTGTCCCGTTATTCCCGGTGTTCCGACGGTGTCCCGGTGTTCCCGGCAGGGCTGTGCGGCTGCTGCGGCGCGCTCCGGCCCCGCTACAAACGCCTGGTGGACAACATCTACCCCCAGGAGCCACAGGTGGGAATTTGGGATTTGGGAATTGGGATTGGGATTGGGAATGGGGATGGATGGACAACATCTACCCCCAGGAGCCACAGGTGGGAATTTGGGATTTGGGATTGGGATCGGGATTGGGATTGGGATTGGGGATGGATGGACAACATCTACCCCCAGGAGCCACAGGTGGGATTGGGAATTGGGAATTGGGATCGGGAATTGGGATTGGGAATTGGGAATTGGGATTGGGAATTGGGATTGGGATTGGGGATGGATGGACAACATCTACCCCCAGGAGCCACAGGTGGGATTGGGAATTGGGAATTGGGATCGGGAATTGGGATTGGGAATTGGGAATTGGGATTGGGAATTGGGATTGGGATTGGGGATGGATGGACAACATCTACCCCCAGGAGCCACAGGTGGGAATTTGGGAATCGGGATTGGGATATTGGGAATGGGGATGGATGGACAACATCTACCCCCAGGAGCCACAGGTGGGAATTTGGGATTTGGGATTGGGATTGGGATTGGGATTGGGATTGGGGATGGATGGACAACATCTACCCCCAGGAGCCACAGGTCGGATTGGGATTGGGATTGGGAATTGGGATTGGGGATGGATGGACAACATCTACCCCCAGGAGCCACAGGTGGGATTGGGATTTGGGATTGGGATTTGGGATTGGGAATGGGGATGGATGGACAACATCTACCCCCAGGAGCCACAGGTGGGATTGGGAATGGGTTTGGGATATTGGGATTGGGAATGGGGATGGATGGACAACATGTACCCCCAGGAGCCACAGGTGGGATTGGGATTTGGGATCGGGATTGGGATTGGGATTGGGAATTGGGAATTGGGATTGGGGATGGATGGACAACATTGACCCCCAGGAGCCACAGGTGAGACCCTATGGGGAATCGGGATTGGGATCGGGAATTGGGAATTGGGATTGGGATTGGGAATTGGGATTGGGATTGGGATTGGGATTGGGAATTGGGATTGGGGATGGATGGACAACATCTACCCCCAGGAGCCACAGGTGGGATTGGGAATCGGGATTGGGATTGGGAATTGGGAATTGGGAATTGGGATTGGGGATGGATGGACAACATCTACCCCCAGGAGCCACAGGTGGGATTGGGAATCGGGATTGGGATTGGGATTGGGATTGGGGATGGATGGACAACATCTACCCCCAGGAGCCACAGGTGGGAATTTGGGAATTGGGATTGGGATTGGGATTGGGATTGGGAATTGGGGATGGATGGACAACATCTACCCCCAGGAGCCACAGGTGGGATTGGGAATGGGATTGGGATATTGGGATTGGGGAATTGGGATTGGGGATGGATGGACAACATCTACCCCCAGGAGCCACAGGTGGGATTGGGAATGGGATTGGGATATTGGGATTGGGATTGGGATTGGGAATGGGGATGGATGGACAACATCTACCCCCAGGAGCCACAGGTGGGATTGGGAATCGGGATTGGGATTGGGATTGGGAATTGGGAATTGGAAATTGGGAATTGGAAATTGGGATTGGGGATGGATGGACAACATCTACCCCCAGGAGCCACAGGTGGGAATTTGGGAATCGGGATTGGGAATTGGGATTGGGAATGGGGATGGATGGACAACATCTACCCCCAGGAGCCACAGGTGGGATTGGGAATGGGATTGGGATATTGGGATTGGGGAATTGGGATTGGGGATGGATGGACAACATCTACCCCCAGGAGCCACAGGTGGGATTGGGAATGGGATTGGGATATTGGGATTGGGATTGGGATTGGGAATGGGGATGGATGGACAACATCTACCCCCAGGAGCCACAGGTGGGATTGGGAATCGGGATTGGGATTGGGATTGGGAATTGGGAATTGGAAATTGGGAATTGGAAATTGGGATTGGGGATGGATGGACAACATCTACCCCCAGGAGCCACAGGTGGGAATTTGGGAATCGGGATTGGGAATTGGGATTGGGATTGGGGATGGATGGACAACATCTACCCCCAGGAGCCACAGGTGGGATTGGGATTTGGGATTGGGATTTGGGATTGGGAATGGGGATGGATGGACAACATCTACCCCCAGGAGCCACAGGTGAGACTTTGGGATTTGGGATTGGGAATTGGGAATTGGGAATTGGGGATTGGGGATGGATGGACAACATCTACCCCCAGGAGCCACAGGTGGGATTGGGAATGGGATTGGGATTGGGATTGGGAATTGGGGATGGATGGACAACATCTACCCCCAGGAGCCACAGGTGGGATTGGGAATCGGGATTGGGATTGGGATTGGGAATTGGGGATTGGGAATTGGGGATTGGGAATTGGGGATGGATGGACAACATTGACCCCCAGGAGCCACAGGTGAGACCCTATGGGGGATTGGGAATTGGGAATTGGGAATTGGGATTGGGATTGGGAATTGGGGATTGGGGATGGATGGACAACATCTACCCCCAGGAGCCACAGGTGCACTTCGGGCTCTTTGGGGTTTGGGGTTTTTGGGATTTTTGGGGATTTTTGGGGATTGGGGATGGATGGACAACATCCACCCCGAGGACCAAGGTGAGAACGGGGGGAGATTTGAGATGTGGGATTTGGGGTTTGGGATGATTTGGGTTTTGGGATGGGGGTTCCGGGATTTGGGATTTGGTAATCTTTGGAAATCCCAAATTTTGGGAAAGTTTGAGAATTTCATGTTTGGGATTTGTTGTCTGGAATTCTGGAACTTGGGGTTTCAGGACATTAATATCGCCATCGTTCCCATCCCCGTTATTCCCAGTCCCATTCCCATTATTCCCGTTTTCATTCCCGGTTTTCCAGGAGGGATTGGTGAAGTCCAACATGGAGAAGCTGTGTTCCCGTCATTCCCGGTTCCATTCCCGTTTTCATTCCCGGTTTTCCAGGAGGGACTGGTGAAGTCCAACATGGACAATCTGTGTTCCCGTCATTCCCGGTTCCATTCCCGTTATCATTCCCGTTATCATTCCCGTTATTCCAGGAGGGATTGGTCAAGTCCAACATGGAGAAGCTGTGTTCCCGTTATCCCCGTTATCATTCCCGTTATTATTCCCGTTATTCCAGGAGGGGCTGGTGAAGTCCAACATGGAGAAGCTGTGTTCCCATCATTCCCGTTATTCCCGGTTCCATTCCCGTTATTCTCGGTTTTCCAGGAGGGGCTGGTGAAGTCCAACATGGAGAAGCTGTGTTCCCGTCATTCCCGGTTCCATTCCCGGTTCCATTCCCGGTTCCATTCCCGTTATCATTCCCGGTTTTCCAGGAGGGATTGGTCAAGTCCAACATGGAGAAGCTGTGTTCCCGTTATTCCCGGTTCCATTCCCGGTTCCATTCCCGTTATCATTCCCGGTTTTCCAGGAGGGATTGGTCAAGTCCAACATGGAGAAGCTGTGTTCCCGTCATTCCCGTTATTCCTGTTTCCATTCCCGTTATTCCAGGAGGGATTGGTGAAGTCCAACATGGAGAAGCTGTGTTCCCGTCATTCCCATTTTTCCCGTTTTCATTCCCGTTATTCCAGGAGGGATTGGTCAAGTCCAACATGGAGAAGCTGTGTTCCCGTCATTCCCGGTTCCATTCCCGGTTCCATTCCCGTTATCATTCCCGTTATTCCAGGAGGGGCTGGTGAAGTCCAACATGGAGAAGCTGTGTTCCCCTTTTTCCCGTTATCATTCCCGTTATTCCAGGAGGGATTGGTCAAGTCCAACATGGAGAAGCTGTGTTCCCGTCATTCCCGGTTCCATTCCCGGTTCCATTCCCGTTATCATTCCCGGTTTTCCAGGAGGGGCTGGTGAAGTCCAACATGGAGAAGCTGTGTTCCCGTCATTCCCGTAATTCCCGTTATTCCAGGAGGAATTTGTGAAGTCCAACATGGAGAAGCTGTGTTCCCGTCATTCCCGGTTCCATTCCCGGTTCCATTCCCGTTATTCCAGGAGGGATTGGTGAAGTCCAACATGGAGAAGCTGTGTTCCCGTCATTCCCATTTTTCCCGTTTCCATTCCCGTTATTCCAGGAGGGATTGGTGAAGTCCAACATGGAGAAGCTGTGTTCCCGTCATTCCCGGTTCCATTCCCGGTTCCATTCCCGGTTCCATTCCCGTTATTCCAGGAGGGATTGGTCAAGTCCAACATGGAGAAGCTGTGTTCCCGTCATTCCCGTTATCATTCCCGTTATTCCAGGAGGGATTGGTCAAGTCCAACATGGAGAAGCTGTGTTCCCGTCATTCCCATTTTTCCCGTTTCCATTCCCATTATTCCAGGAGGGGCTGGTGAAGTCCAACATGGAGAAGCTGTGTTCCCATTCCCGTTTCCATTCCCGGTTTTCCAGGAGGGATTGGTGAAGTCCAACATGGAGAAGCTGTGTTCCCGTCATTCCCGTTATTCCCGTTTTCATTCCCGTTATTCCAGGAGGGATTGGTGAAGTCCAACATGGAGAAGCTGTGTTCCCGTCATTCCCGGTTCCATTCCCGTTATCATTCCCGTTATTCCAGGAGGGATTGGTCAAGTCCAACATGGAGAAGCTGTGTTCCCGTCATTCCCGT